>NW_024608899.1:45000-89100 GCF_018296145.1 Oncorhynchus tshawytscha
TATAAACTGTATCTGGGGGGATAGAAACTGGGGGATAGAAACTGTATCTGGGGGGTAGAAACTGTATCTGGGGGGGGGATAGAAACTGTATCTGGGGGATAGAAACTGTATCTGGGGGAGAGAAACTGGGGGGATAGAAACTGTATCTGGGGGGGAAAGAAACTGTATCTGGGGGGAAAGAAACTGGGGGGTAGAAACTGTATCTAGGGGGAAAGAAACTGTATCTGGGGGGTAGAAACTGTATCTGGGGGAAAGAAACTGGGGGGATAGAAACTGTATCTGGGGGGATAGAAACTGTATCTGGGGGGGTTAGAAACTGTATCTGGGGGGGTAGAAACTGTATCTGGGGGGATAGAAACTGGGGGGATAGAAACTGTTTATTTATTTATTTTATTTTACCTTTATTTAACTAGGCAAGTCAGTTAAGAACAAATTCTTATTTTCAATGACGGCCTAGGAACAGTGGGTTAACTGCCTGTTCAAGAACAGAACGACAGATTTGTACCTTGTCAGCTCGGGGGTTTGAACTTGCAACCTTCCGGTTACTAGTCCAACGCTCTAACGCTCTAACCACTAGGCTAACCACTAACCACTAGGCTACCCTGCCGCCCCAGGAAACTGTATCTGGGGGGGGTAGAAACTGTATCTGGGGGGATAGAAACTGTATCTGGGGGGGGATATAAACTGTATCTGGGGGTAGAAACTGTATCTGGGGGATAGAAACTGTATCTGGGGGGTAGAAACTGGGGGGATAGAAACTGTATCTGGGGGGGTATCTGGGGGGTAGAAACTGTATCTGGGGGGTAGAAACTGTATCTGGGGGATAGAAACTGGGGGGTAGAAACTGTATCTGGGGGGTAGAAACTGTATCTGGGGGGGATAGAAACTGTATCTGGGGGGGTAGAAACTAGAAACTGTATCTGGGGGGTAGAAACTGTATCGGGGGGGGGTAGAAACTGTATCTGGGGGATAGAAACTGGGGGATAGAAACTGTATCTGGATCTGGGGGGGGTAGAAACTGTCAGCTGAGTGGTAATAAACTGTATCTGGGGGGATAGAAACTGTATCGGGGGATAGAAACTGTCAGCTGAGTGGTAATAAACTGGTGGGACTTGAGGAGAAAAAGAGAGAATCTAAATGTTAGTGTGTATGCATGTGCTTGAGAAGAGTGGTTAAGAGAATATTATATAAGGAACGTCTTTGTATATTCACAGGAGAGCTCTCGCAAATAAACTTGGATTCGACCAATTGTGAGCTGGGAATTCTGTCTGTTTCATTTAAACCAGAACTTTACGAACTCTGGGTTTCAGACAGATTTAGATCATTTAAATGTATGAACATTGATTACAAAATTAAATATCAATACCTTGGCCTAAACATCAGCGCCACAGGTAACTTCCACAAAGCTGTGAACGATCTGAGAGACAAGGCAAGAAGGGCCTTCTATGCCATCAAAAGGAACATAAAGTTTGACATACCAATTAGGATCTGGCTAAAAATACTTGAATCAGTCATAGAGCGCATTGCCCTTTATGGTTGTGAGGTCTGGGGTCCACTCACCAACCAAGAATTCACTAAATGGGACACAAAATTGAGACTCTGCATGCAGAATTCTGCAAAAAAAATCCTCTGTGCAGAACATAAAACACCAAATAATGCATGCAGAGCAGAATTAGGCCGATAACCGCTAATTATCAAAATCCAGAAAAGAGCCGTTAAATTCTACAACCACATAAAAGGAAGTGCTGGAGAAGAGTCCCCTAAGCAAGCTGGTCCTGGGGCTCTGTTCACAAACACAAACACACCCTACAGAGCCCCAGAACAGCAACACAATTAGACCCAACCAAATCATGAGAAAACAAAAAGATTATTTATTGAAACATTGGAAAGAATTAACAAAAAAAACAGAGCAAACTAGAATGCTATTTGGCCCTACACAGAGAGTACACAGCGGCAGAATACCTGACCACTGTGACTGACCCAAAATTAAGGAAAGCTTTGACTATGTACAGACTCAGTGAGCATAGCCTTGCTATTGAGAAAGGCCGCCGTAGACAGACATGGCTCTCAAGAGAAGACATGCTATGTGCTCACTGCCCACAAAATGAGGTGGAAACTGAGCTGCACTTCCTAACCTCCTGCCCAATGTATAACCATATTAGAGAGACATATTTCCCTCAGATTACACAGATCCACAAAGAATTCGAAAACAACCCCAATTTTGATAAACTCCCATATCTACTGGGTGAAATTCCACAGTGTGACATCACAGCAGCAAGATGTGTGACCTGTTGCCACGAGAAAAGGAAGTGAAGAACAAACATATTTATGCTCCCTTATGCACATAGTTACAACACTGTATATAGACATAATATGACATTTGTAAATGCCTTTATTCTTTTGGAACTTTTGTGCCTGTAATGTTTACTGTTAATTTGTATTTTTATTGTTTATTTCACTTCACTGTATATTATCTACTTCACTTGCTTTGGCAACGTTAAAATATGTTTCCCATCCCAATAAAGCTCCTTGAATTGAATTGAGAGACGAGGGTATGAGGACAAAGAAAGAGACGAGAATATGAGAGTGTGAGAAAGAGAGAGGTGAGCGAGAGAGAGAGAGAGAGAGAGAGAGAGAGAGAGAGAGAGAGAGAGAGAGAGAGAAAAGGCCATCTGGTAAAGCAGAGTTCACCCTCACAGCTCTATATACGAACAGTCTCTCCCTCTCTCACTCTCTCTCTCTCTCTCTCTCTCTCTCTCTCTCTCTCTCTCTGTCTCTCCTCTCTCTCTCTCCCCTCTCTCTCTCTCTCCCCTCTCTCCCTCTCCCTCTCTCCATCTCTCCATATCTCTCTCTCTCCCTCTCTCTCTCTCTCTCTCTCTCTCCCCCTCTCTCTCTCTCTCTCTCTCTCTCTCTCTCTCTCCCCCTCTCTCTCTCTCCCCCTCTCTCCCTCTCCCTCTCTCTCTCTCTCCATCTCTCTCCCTCTCTACAGAACAGATGTTATCATCCCAAATAGCACCCTATTCCCTATATAGTGCCCTACTATAGATCAGGATCAAATAGCACCCTATTCCCTATATAGACGGTCCCAGCCTCAATTAGAGAAAACAGAGCAGCTGGAGGAGTAATTGTTGTGAGAAATGAAAGGCGACATGGGAAGCAACCCTTCTACTGCAGGGAGGACAGGGAGCAGTGTATCGCTCACTAGACTCAACAGGCAGTCTATCTACGCCGCCGTCAATGGAGACTCCTCCCACCTTCCCAAGGGTTCTTAGTTGATGTCTAAAACCATGGAAAATCATACCAACAATACACTTGGCCCACACTATAGTACATATATACAGTTAGTGGATGTGGATAGTGGCTGGATAATGGATGGATAGTGGATGGATAGTGGATGGATAGTGGATGGATAATGGATGGATAGTGGCTGGATAGTGGATGCATAGCGGATGGATAATGGATGGATGGTGGATGGATAGTGGATGGTCAGTGGATGGATAGTGGATGGACAGTGGAGGGATAATGGAGGGATAATGGAGGGATAGTAGATGGATAGTGGGTGGACAATGTTATCTACACCACAGGCATCCTGGAACTTGACCTTTATTGAGGACCTGGTCCGACACAGTCAGTGTTGTTTCAGTCAGGAGCAGCTCTGTGTCAACACTGTTAACCTCCTAACAATGTCTCCTGACTAGAACACTAACCCACCACCATGTCTGACTAGAACACTAACCCAGCAACATGTTGTCTGACAACACTAACCCACCACCATGTCTGACTAGAACACTAACCCACCACCATGTCTGTCTGGAACACTAACCCACCACCATGTCTGACTGGAACACTAACCCACCACCATGTCTGACTGGAACACTAACCCACCACCATGTCTGGAACACTAACCCACCACCATGTCTGACTGAACACTAACCCACCAACATGTCTGACTAACCCACCACCAGAACACTAACCCACCAACATGTTGTCTGACTGGAACACTAACCCAACCATGTCTGACTAGAACACTAACCCACCACCATGTCTGACTAGAACACTAACCCAACATGTCTGAGCTGGAACACTAACCCACCAACATGTCTGACTAGAACACTAACCCACCACCACCATGTAGAACACTAACCCACCACCAACCTAACCCACCACCATGTCATGACTAGAACACTAACCCACCACCATGTCTGACTAGAACACTAACCCACCACCATGTCTGACTAGAACACTAACCCACCAACATGTTGTCTGACTAGAACACTCCCACCACCATGTCTGACTGGCTGGAACACTAAACACTGAACACTCTGACTAGAACACTAACATGTCTTACTGGAACACTAACCCACCACCATGTCTGACTAGAACACTAACCCACCACCATGTCTGACTAGAACACTAACCCACCACCATGTCTGACTAGAACACTAACCCACCACCATGTCTGACTAGAACACTAACCCACCAACATGTCTGACTAGAACACTAACCCACCACATGTCATGTAACCCACCACCATGTCTGACTAGAACACTAACCCACCACCATGTCTGACTAGAACACTAACCCACCACCATGTCTGACTGGAACACTAACCCACCACCATGTCTGACTAGAACACTAACCCACCACCATGTCTGACTAGAACACTAACCCACCACCATGTCTGACTAGAACACTAACCCACCACCATGTCTGACTAGAACACTAACCCACCACCATGTCTGACTAGAACACTAACCCACCAACATGTGACTAGAACACTAACCCACCAACATGTCTGACGAGAACACTAACCCACCACCATGTCTGACTGGAACACTAACCCACCACCATGTCTGACTAGAACACTAACCCACCAACATGTCTGTCTGAGAACACTAACCCACCACCATGTCTTACTGGAACACTAACCCACCAACATGTCTGACTAGAACACTAACCCACCACCATGTCTGACTAGAACACTAACCCACCACCATGTCTGACTAGAACACTAACCCACCACCATGTCTGGCTGGAACACTAACCCACCACCATGTCTGTCTGACTGGAACACTAACCCACCACCATGTCTGACTAGAACATAACCCACCACCATGTCTGACTAGAACACTAACCCACCACCATGTCTGACTGGAACACTAACCCACCACCATGTCTGGCTGGAACACTAACCCACCACCATGTCTGGCTGGAACACTAACCCACCACCATGTCTGACTAGAACACTAACCCACCAACATGTCTGGCTGGAACACTAACCCACCACCATGTTGTCTGACTAGAACACTAACCCACCACCATGTCTGACTAGAACACTAACCCACCACCATGTCTGACTAGAACACTAACCCACCACCATGTTGTCTGACTAGAACACTAACCCACCACCATGTTGTCTGACTAGAACACTAACCCACCAACATGTCTGACTAGAACACTAACCCACCACCATGTTGTCTGACTAGAACACTAACCCACCAACATGTCTGACTAGAACACTAACCCACCACCATGTCTGACTAGAACACTAACCCACCACCATGTTGTCTGACTAGAACACTAACCCACCAACATGTTGTCTGACTAGAACACTAACCCACCAACATGTTGTCTGACTAGAACACTAACCCACCACCATGTTGTCTGACTAGAACACTAACCCACCACCATGTCTGACTAGAACACTAACCCACCACCATGTCTGACTAGAACACTAACCCACCAACATGTCTGACGAGAACACTAACCCACCACCATGTCTGACTGGAACACTAACCCACCACCATGTCTTACTGGAACACTAACCCACCAACATGTCTGACTAGAACACTAACCCACCACCATGTTGTCTGACTAGAACACTAACCCACCACCATGTCTGACTAGAACACTAACCCACCACCATGTCTGGCTGGAACACTAACCCACCACCATGTCTGGCTGGAACACTAACCCACCACCATGTCTGACTAGAACACTAACCCACCAACATGTCTGGCTGGAACACTAACCCACCACCATGTCTGGCTGGAACACTAACCCACCACCATGTCTGACTAGAACACTAACCCACCAACATGTTGTCTGACTGGAACACTAACCCACCACCATGTCTGACTAGAACACTAACCCACCAACATGTCTGACTAGAACACTAACCCACCAACATGTTGTCTGACTAGAACACTAACCCACCACCATGTCTGACTAGAACACTAACCCACCAACATGTCTGACTGGAACACTAACCCACCAACATGTTGTCTGTCTGGAACACTAACCCACCAACATGTTGTCTGACTGGAACACTAACCCACCACCATGTCTGACTAGAACACTAACCCACCAACATGTCTGACTAGAACACTAACCCACCAACATGTTGTCTGGCTGGAACACTAACCCACCACCATGTCTGACTAGAACACTAACCCACCACCATGTCTGACTGGAACACTAACCCAACATGTCTATTTGGTACGCCCCCATGGGCTCTTAAATCAGGCTAGACTTATTCTGCTCCTCTCGCCTGGTGTCTGGACTTTTCAGAGTCTGCAACAATAAAACGCTCCAGTTGTCTTCTACTTTGTTTCGCTATAATTAAAACCACAGCCCCCCCCCCCACCTCCCCCTGCTGCCCTGCAAAGAGCCACCGCTGTCTGGGTATTAAGAGGTTCCGTTCAGATGTCCTCTCTGAAGGAACATGAGGACCTGGCTCCTACATGATTTCATTAAAGAGCATCACAGACACCAGAAACAGGGTAACGGTGATGCTCGTCCACTTTGTATCCTCTCTGTCTGTTAGTCACTCAGCAGGCAACACCAGAGGATCTCTGGTGAAGAGACCAAAGGGTAAAACAATCACCACATCTACTATGTAGTAATATGTTTCTTTGTGTCCAACTCCAACCTAACTAAAAGATAACCTCACATGCATATTGTACTCTGTGTAGTGTAGGTTGGTTCCCATAGTAATGCAGGTATAATACAGGTAAAATACAGGTGTAATACAGGTGTAATGCAGGTGTAATACAGGTCTAATGCAGGTGTAATGCAGGTCTAATACAGGTGTAATGCAGGTGTAATGCAGGTCTAATACAGGTGTAATGCAGGTGTAATACAGGTGTAATGCAGGTGTAATGCAGGTGTAATACAGGTGTAATACAGGTGTAATGCAGGTGTAATACAGGTGTAATACAGGTGTGATACAGGTGTAATACAGGTGTAATACAGGTGTAATGCAGGTGTAATGCAGGTGTAATACAGGTGTAATACAGGTGTAATGCAGGTGTAATACAGGTCTAATGCAGGTGTAATGCAGGTCTAATACAGGTGTAATGCAGGTAATACAGGTGTAATGCAGGTGTAATGCAGGTGTAATACAGGTGTAATACAGGTGTAATACAGGTGTAATACAGGTGTAATACAGGTGTAATACAGGTGTAATGCAGGTGTAATACAGGTGTAATACAGGTGTAATACAGGTGTAATACAGGTGTAATACAGGTGTAATGCAGGTGTAATACAGGTGTGATACAGGTGTGATACAGGTGTAATGCAGGTGTAATACAGGTGTAATACAGGTGTAATACAGGTGTAATACAGGTGTAATACAGGTGTAATACAGGTGTGATACAGGTGTAATACAGGTGTAATACAGGTGTAATACAGGTGTAATACAGGTATAATACAGGTGTAATACAGGTATAATACAGGTATAATACAGGTGTAATACAGGTGTAATACAGGTGTAATACGGGTGTAATGCAGGTATAATACAGGTGTGATACAGGTGTAATACAGGTATAATACGGGTGTAATACAGGTGTAATACAGGTATAATACAGGTGTGATACAGGTGCGATACAGGTGTAATACAGGTGTAATACAGGTGTAATACAGGTGTAATACAGGTGTAATACAGGTGTAATACAGGTATAATACAGGTGTAATACAGGTGTAATACAGGTGTAATACAGGTATAATACAGGTGTGATACAGGTGTGATACAGGTATAATACAGGTGTGATACAGGTATAATACAGGTATAATACAGGTGTGATACAGGTATAATATAGGTATAATACAGGTGTGATACAGGTGTAATACAGGTGTAATACGGGTGTAATGCAGGTATAATACAGGTGTGATACAGGTGTGATACAGGTGTGATATAGGTATAATACAGGTGTAATACAGGTGTAATGCAGGTGTGATACAGGTGTAATACAGGTGTAATACAGGTGTAATACAGGTGTAATACAGGTGTAATACAGGTATAATACAGGTATAATAGGTGTAATACAGGTGTAATACAGGTGTAATACAGGTGTAATACGGGTATAATACAAGTATGATAGGTGTAATACAGGTGTAATACAGGTGTAATACGGGTGTAATACAGGTGTAATACAGGTGTAATACAGGTGTAATATGGGTATAATACAAGTATGATAGGTGTAATACAGGTGTAATACAGGTGTAATACAGGTATGATACAGGTGCGATACAGGTGTAATACAGGTGTAATGCAGGTATAATATAGGTATAATACAGGTATGATAGGTGTAATACAGGTGTATCAAAACAGGGTCTGGAGAGAACGTAATTAGTATTTGTCTTTCCTCTAGTCTTGATCTTACCTGCATCAACCAGTTGACATGAAACAATGTTAATTCCATAGTGTCATTATACAATAACACCAACACTGTCAACAGATGATGCAATACTGGCTTTAGCTGGGCAGTAGCCTCTCAGACTGTCTCCTGTCAGACTGTCTCCTGTCATACTGTCTCCTCTCAGACTGCCTCCTTTCACACTGTCTCTTGTCATACTGTCTCCTTTCACACTGCCTCCCCGGATACTGTCTCCTCTCAGACTGTCTCCTCTCAGACTGCCTCCTTTCACACTGTCTCCTCGGATACTGTTTCCTCTCAGACCGTCTCCTCTCAGACTGTCTCCTCTCAGACTGTCTCTTGTCATACTGTCTCCTTTCACACTGCCTCCCCGGATACTGTCTCCTCTCAGACTGTCTCCTCTCACACTGTCTCCTCTTAGAATGTCTCCTCTCAAACTGTCTCCTCTCAGACTGTCTCCTTTCACACTGTCTCCTCGGATACTGTCTCCTCTCAGACTGTCTCCTTTCACACTGTTTCCTCGGATACTGTCTCCTTTCACACTGTCTCCTCGGATACTGTCTCCTCTCAGACTGTCTCCTCTCACACTGTCTCCTCTCAGACTGTCTCCTCTCAGACCCCACCTCGGATACTGTCTCCTCTCAGACTGTCTCCTCTCAGACTGTCTCCTCTCAGACCCCACCTCGGATACTGTCTCCTCTCACACTGTCTCCTCTCACACTCTCCTCTCAGAGGAGAAGGAGGCATTGGTCTGACTGACGATTTCCTAGTTCTCCACGACAGGTTCTACAGTTAGAAAATCCATTCAGTCTCATCAAATAGGCACAATTCCTTTCGTAATGCCGATAGTCATAGACTAAATTCCTTATTCTCCTCTCACTAACAGGCTGTTTCCCCACTCGTCTTGCAGCAAAAAGTCAGAGCTGTCAAACTCCGTGTAACACAGAGTCCTACAGACTTCAGTGACTCCCAAATGGCACCCTATTTCTCCATGTAGTGCACTACGGTAGGTGTCAGTTATTTGATGTATAGCCTATAGGTATCGTCAAGTTATACAAGTCAAAAATGCATATTGCTGCCTATGGCCGAATAGTCTTATTATTAGTCTATCCTGGAAGAAACTGCTAACTGTAAACGTCTAGTTGTTATGTAAGATCCGGCCAAACAGTTGGATAATAAATGAGGAAATGCATATAGATAGGCTAGGTAGGCTATAGGCTACTCTTCAGTCTGCTGCTTCTTGTTTCCGGGTTCAATCCGCTGTGTCACTCACACCGCACCATTGTCCTCTTTATGAAGACGCGCGCTCTGCTCCGGATCCGACATGCACACAATTATTGTTACAATGTATCGTCACTCTGGAACTACTACAAAGGATACGTGGCTGAGTTTATACAAATGTTGCGCTGCTCTGTCTGCTGTGTTGCCAAACATGAAATCAGAGCTAGATCAGTTAGAGCAGCATATTTCCAGTAGCGCGGTAGTTGTCTACATTCTCCATTATCGATGTGAATGATCGTGTTACTGTTTACTCACCATGGGTCAAACTCGTGGATGATGCTCTCAAATCGGATGACAGCGAAAAGCCTGGCACTGAAACCAGCAAGCCAGGCCAGAAACAGGATGGTAAACGAAAGTAAGGACTGCCACCCTGCCGGCTGAGCTATCCCGGTGGAGAGAGCCCCCGTAGGACTACTACCGACGGTCCCCGCTGGACTGGTCCGTCCATTCCCAGAGAGAGAAGCTCCGATATTCGCAGCAGAAGCTTTATGCTTGCTATCGGAAACAGAGTGATGTTCCGCCATATTCTACGCCAGACCCCGGTTGTAGACAGATCTGATAGGAACGAGAGAAAGCCCCCTCCTGCTGCCACGCTCCACTGTCGAAGACCCTCACACCCTATCTGCACCTCTCGTTTCACTTCCAATGACCTACGGTGCACCAGAACCCTATCCTTGGTATAACCGGACCGCTAATTCAAACCAAGTTCCCCCGATGGAGTCACATAGCAGCAGGGGTTGCAGTACCGCAGTAGCGCACGCGAACCGACGAGCTGCTCCTCCTTGGAAGTTGATGTCAGGGCGGGCGCACCGTGGACAGCAGGACCAGGAAGAGAGCTCAGCCTCTCACAACCAGACGGGTACGACTGGGCAGGTCCACAGCGCTGTCATAACACCAATCACAAGAGAGAGTGTACAGACTGACACGGACAGTAACCAATGGGATGGGATTCACACCGGATAGTCGTAGCATCATTGTGGGGGCTAGCGCACAAGCAAGTCCACCAATCATATGTCTAGGATATAATATCGGAATGAAAAGATAGCCAATCCACTATCAACAGCGCGGGGTCGGTTTCACGGAAGAAGCCAATAAAATAAATGAAATCCGCGAGACATGCCTGCCACGAGAGCGTATACCACAGCAGCGTCAACCGTGTGAATAAGTACAGTAGGATCAGTAGGATACAGTAGGACCTGGCCACAAACAGCTGCCTCCCAGTGCCCACATACCAGCGGTATAATGCTCAGGCTGTCCACTGTCCTCCTTCCATTCAAAACAATCCTCCTGTTGAGAATGACGCAAACAGGAAGTCACCACAGCATGTCGGGAATAGATTTATCACACTTATAACAGACACACGGGGTGAATTAGACCTGTTATTGTCACGTGGCTTTATGCTGTTGTATTATTTGATGTTGTGTTTTTCATCTATTCACACGGTGACGTCAGTCATCAGCAACACTAAAACAGAGTACAGGATGAGGTTATTACCCATACAGGACTAGTTTATCAGGATTAGACTAATACCCATACAGGACTAGTTTATCAGGATTAGACTAATACCCATACAGGACTAGTTTATCAGGATTAGACTATTACCCATACAGGACTAGTTTATCAGGATTAGACTAATACCCATACAGGACTAGTTTATCAGGATTAGACTAATACCCATACAGGACTAGTTTATCAGGATTAGACTATTACCCATACAGGACTAGTTTATCAGGATTAGACTAATACCCATACAGGACTAGTTTATCAGGATTAGACTATTACCCATACAGGACTAGTTTATCAGGATTAGACTATTACCCATACAGGACTAGTTTATCAGGATTAGACTATTACCCATACAGGACTAGTTTAGCAGGACTAGGTTATTACCCATACAGGACTAGTTTATCAGGTTTAGGTTATTACCCATACAGGACTAGTTTATCAGGATTAGACTATTACCCAGACAGGACTATTTTATCAGGATTAGACTATTACCCATACAGGACTAGCTTATCAGGTTTAGTTTATTACCCATACAGGACTAGTTAATCAGGATTAGGTTATTACCCATACAGGACTAGTTTATCAGGCTTAAGTTAATACCCACACAGGGCTAGTTTATCTGGACTAGTGTATCAGACTAGTTTGTTAGGATTAGACTATTACCAATCCAGGACTAATTTATCAGGTTTAGGTTATAACCCATACAGGACTAGTTTATCAGGTTTAGACTATTACCCATACAGGGCTAGTTTATCAGGATTAGACTATTACCCATACAAGACTAGTTCATCAGGACTAGGTTATTACCCATACAGGACTAGTTTATCTGGACTAGTGTATCAGACGAGTTTATCAGGATTAGACAATTACCCATACAGGACTAGTTTATCAGGTTTAGGTTATTACCCATACAGGACTAGTTTATCAGGACTAGACTATTACCCATACAGGGCTAGTTTATCAGGATTAGACTATTACCCATACAGGACTAGTTTATCAGGACTAGGTTATTACCCATACAGGACTAGTTTATCAGGTTTAGGTTATTACCCATACAGGACTAGTTTATCAGGATTAGACTATTACCCATACAGGACTAGTTTATCAGGCTTAGGTTAATACCCATACAGGACTAGTTTATCTGGACTAGTGTATCAGACTAGTTTATCAGGATTAGACTATTACCCATACA
Organism: Oncorhynchus tshawytscha; assembly: GCF_018296145.1. Classification (NCBI taxonomy): domain Eukaryota; kingdom Metazoa; phylum Chordata; class Actinopteri; order Salmoniformes; family Salmonidae; genus Oncorhynchus; species Oncorhynchus tshawytscha. The sequence continues at coordinate 57,637 of NW_024608899.1, forward strand.
TGACTAGTTTATTAGGTTTAGGTTATTACCCATACCGGACTAGTTTAAGGTTGAGGCATAACACCAAACCTGTTTCAGCTCCTCTGAAAACATGATATTGTCTAAACTCAGTAGTAAAAACTACTGCCGTTGATTCAAGTGGGTGAGCAGCATTCCTACAGAGGAGAGCTGCATACACAAGAGAGAGAGAGGTGAGGGAGGAGAGAGAGGGGAGGAAGGAGAGAGAGAGAGAGGGCGGAGGGAGGAGAGAGAGAGAGAGAGGGGAGGGAGGAGAGAGAGAGAGGGGAGGGAGGAGCTAGAGAGAGTGGGGGGGAGGAGAGAGAGAGAGAGGGAGGGAGGAGAGAGAGGGGAAGGAGGAGAGAGAGATGAGGAGAGAGAGAGGGGAGGGAGGAGAGAGAGATGAGGAGAGGAGAGAGAGAGGGGAGGGAGGAGAGAGAGATGGGAGGGAGGAGAGAGAGAGAGAGGGGAGGGGGAGAGAGAGAGAGAGAGAGAGGGGCGGGAGGAAAGAGAGAGGGGAGGGAGGGAGAGAGAGGGGAGGGAGGGAGAGAGAGAGAGGAGAGAGAGAGAGAGAGGGAGGGAGGGAGAGAGAGAGAGAGAGATGAGAGAGAGAGAGAGAGAGAGAGAGGAGAGAGAGAGAGATGAGGGAGGAGAGAGAGAGGGATGAGGAGAGGACAGGAGAGAGATGAGGAGAGGAGAGCTGCATACACAAGAGAGAGAGAGAGGGGAGGGAGGAGAGAGAGAGAGATGAGGAGAGGAGAGAGAGATGAGGAGAGGAGAGCTGCATACACAAGAGAGAGATAGGGGAGGGAGGGAGAGAGATGAGAGAGAGGAGAGAGAGAGGGGAGGGAGGAGAGAGAGATGAGGACAGAGAGAGAGGGAGGGGGGAGAGAGAGAGATGAGGAGGAGAGAGAGATGAGGAGAGGAGAGGGGAGAGATAGAGGGGAGGGAGGAGAGGGGGAGGGAGGGAGAGAGATGAGGAGAGGAGAGAGAGAGGGGAGGGAGGAGAGAGAGAGGGGAGGGGAGGGAAGAGCGAGAGAGAAGGGAGGGAGAAGAGAGGAGAGAGAGATCGGAGGGAGGAGAGAGAGAGAGAAGAGGGAGGAGAGAGAGATGAGGAGAGGAGAGCAGAGCACATCCACTCTCACACGGTCTGCTTTCTATTCAAACACAAATACTGCTCACTACCTGGAACATTAATACAGGTCCACACTGACACAATACCAATGTGTGGCTTTTCTACAACAATACCTCTCTCTCTCTCTTTGTCTCTGTCTCTCTCTCTCTCACTCTCACTCTCTCTTTGTCTCTGTCTCTCTCTCTCTCGCTCTCACTCTCTCTGTCTCTCCATCATTATCTCTCTCTCTCCATTGTTATCTTTCTCCATCTCTCTCTCTCCATCGTTATCTCTCTCTCCATCTCATCTCTCTCCCTCCATCATTCTCTCTCATCTCTCTCTTTCTCCATCGATAGATATCTATCTTCTCTCTCTCTGTCTCTCTCTCTCTCTCTCTATCCATTGTTCTCTCTCCCCCTCTCTCTCTCTCCTTCTCTCTCGCCATCATTTTTTCTCTCTCTCTCTCTGACCAGGAAAACCTCTCCCTATACACTGATTTGAAAAGAAAAGCAAGAGGGAGAGATTGAGGGGTGTCTACAGAGGATACATAAAAAAAAGAGAAGCCTTTTTCTTCCCGGGGACTCTATTGTATAATTATAATCAGTCGTGTTCAGTAACTGTTTCTATTGTATAATTATAATCAGTCGTGTTCAGTAACTGTTTCTATTGTATAATTATAATCAGTCGTGTTCAGTAACTGTTTCTATTGTATAATTATAATCAGTCGTGTTCAGTAACTGTTTCTATTGTATAATAATAATCAGTCGTGTTCAGTAACTGTTTCTATTGTATAATAATAGTCAGTAGTGTTCAGTAACTGTTTCTATTGTATAATTATAATCAGTCGTGTTCAGTAACTGTTTCTATTGTATAATAATAGTCAGTAGTGTTCAGTAACTGTTTCTATTGTATAATTATAATCAGTCGTGTTCAGTAACTCTTTCTATTGTATAATAATAGTCAGTAGTGTTCAGAAACTGTTTCTATTGTATAATTATAATCAGTCGTGTTCAGTAACTGTTTCTATTGTATAATTATAATCAGTCGTGTTCAGTAACTGTTTCTATTGTATAATTATAATCAGTCGTGTTCAGTAACTGTTTCTATTGTATAATTATAATCAGTCGTGTTCAGTAACTGTTTCTATTGTATAATAATAGTCAGTAGTGTTCAGTAACTGTTTCTATTGTATAATTATAATCAGTCGTGTTCAGTAACTGTTTCTATTGTATAATTATAATCAGTCGTGTTCAGTAACTGTTTCTATTGTATAATTATAATCAGTCGTGTTCAGTAACTGTTTCTATTGTATAATTATAATCAGTCGTGTTCAGTAACTGTTTCTATTGTATAATTATAATCAGTCGTGTTCAGTAACTGTTTCTATTGTATAATTATAATCAGTCGTGTTCAGTAACTGTTTCTATTGTATAATTATAATCAGTCGTGTTCAGTAACTGTTTCTATTGTATAATTATAATCAGTCGTGTTCAGTAACTGTTTCTATTGTATAATTATAATCAGTCGTGTTCAGTAACTGTTTCTATTGTATAATTATAATCAGTCGTGTTCAGTAACTGTTTCTATTGTATAATTATAATCAGTCGTGTTCAGTAACTGTTTCTATTGTATAATTATAATCAGTCGTGTTCAGTAACTGTTTCTATTGTATAATTATAATCAGTCGTGTTCAGTAACTGTTTCTATTGTATAATAATAGTCAGTCGTGTTCAGTAACTGTTTCTATTGTATAATTATAATCAGTCGTGTTCAGTAACTGTTTCTATTGTATAATAATAGTCAGTAGTGTTCAGAAACTGTCCAACAAACCCTCACTTAAATTACCTTCCTTCCATACACTGTTCTAGAACAAAAAGGGTAGAGGACGTTTTTGAGGCAAGCTACAAAATTGTTATTTTTGTCCAAAAACGTTCCCAAAAGATGAGAGTTTGAGTTGTGTGTACATTTGTGTGCTATAGATTGTCAGAGCTTACTGAGGCGAGGCGTAATCATTTCAAGTCAAATTGATAAAGGAAATCCTATTACTCTCCCCACCCAGTCTAGAATGGCTCCAAGCAGGAAAAGAACATAGGGGATGCGTCCCAAATCGCACCCTATTTCCCGATAATAAAGTGCCCTACTTTCAACCAGGGTCCATTAAAAGTAGTGGACTATAAATGGAATAAACTGCCCTTTGTGACACATTCATAGATTTCCTCCTGAAAAGACTACTGGATAGAATCTTGTTTAAAAACACAGTGAAACCCACACAGTGAAACCCACTATGTGAAACCCACACTGTGAAACCCACACTGTGAAACCCACACAGTGAAACCCACTATGTAAAACCCACACAGTGAAACCCACTATGTAAAACCCACACAGTGAAACCCACTATGTGAAACCCACACTGTGAAACCCACACAGTGAAACCCACTATGTGAAACCCACTATGTAAAACCCACTATGTGAAACCCACACACTGAAACCCACACAGTGAAACCCACTATGTGAAACCCACTATGTAAAACCCACTATGTGAAACCCACACACTGAAACCCACACAGTGAAACCCACTATGTGAAACCCACTATGTGAAACCCACTATGTGAAACCCACACAGTGAAACCCACACAGTGAAACCCACTATGTGAAACCCACTATGTGAAACCCACTATGTAAAACCCACACAGTGAAACCCACACAGTGAAACCCACTGTGTAAAACCCACTGTGTGAAACCCACTATGTAAAACCCACACAGTGAAACCCACACAGTGAAACCCACACAGTGAAACCCACACAGTGAAACCCACTATGTAAAAACTGTGTGAAACCCACTGTGTGAAACAGTGAAACCCACTATGTAAAACCCACTGTGTGAAACCCACTGTGTGAAACCCACTATGTAAAACCCACACAGTGAAACCCACACAGTGAAACCCACTGTGTAAAACCCACTGTGTGAAACCCACTATGTAAAACCCACACAGTGAAACCCACACAGTGAAACCCACACAGTGAAACCCACACAGTGAAACCCACTACAGACTTGCGTTTGAGAGATCAACCAAACTTAAACAACAATCAGTTGCTCGTCCAATTCTATCCGTTACTTTGAGCCAATAAGGTTTGGTCTGTTTTTGTTGTGAAATGGTTCTCCATTGTAAAAGAGACATCGGTCTCCACTGAGACTTCCCCGTATAGAAAAACATGTAGAAATGAAGTATTTACAGAGGTAGCTGTGTTGTAGCAACTGGCATAATTGAGAGACAGAATAATAATGACATTTAGGTCTCAGGTCATCCTCTCAGCTCGGGTCCATAGCAGGGCCCATTCAGCTCTACTCCGTACAAGTGAGTCAAGGTCACGTGGCTTAATAAACACTGAACAGCAGGACACGTTCGCCAGGTGAAATCAAATGTATTCAGTCACACATCGAGAGACTTTATCTGAAGAAGTGAACTATTTCCGGAATGATCTGTGTAGCAACAACAGTGATGAACCGAATACACAGTGTAAACCCTCAGGCCACCCCCTCCCCCAGCAGTACGTCCATAGTAACATAGCAGGGTCTATGTTCCTCAATCAACAACTATTCAGCATTGAGGCAAGGCCAAGGCCACACATCTCACCACTTTACACAGACAGAACCCAATAGCAGCTCTTTTCAAAAATCTTCAGTTAAGATGATGAAACACATTGAGTCCAGTGGTTTTCAAACCGCTCCTCGGGGGAACCCCCCCCCGACCCCCGGTAGTTTCACCATGTTGGTGAAGCCCTGAACTAACTCACCCTGATCCACCAATCAAGGCTACAAGTTGACAGGTTTCAGGTGTGCTGGCTGTGTGATAACATCAACACAAAGGAAGTAGAACAGTTTGAACAGTTTTTCTGGTGAGAATCTAGACTTCACCCACAGGACCTCCGAGCCTGGTACCAATCTGGTGAGAATCTAGACTTCACCCACAGGACCTCCGAGCCTGGTACCAATCTGGTGAGAATCTAGACCTCAACCACAGAACCTCCTAGCCTGGTACCAATCTGGTGAGAATCTAGACCTCAACCACAGAACCTCCTAGCCTGGTACCAATCTGGTGAGAATCTAGACCTCAACCACAGAACCTCCTAGCCTGGTACCAATCTGGTGAGAATCTAGACCTCAACCACAGGACCTCCTAGCCTGGTACCAGTCTGTTTGAGAATCTAGACCTCAGGACCTCCGAGCCACCATCTGGTGAGAATCCTCACCCACAGGACCTCCGAGCCTGGTACCAATCTGGTGAGAATCTAGACTTCACCCACAGGACCTCCTAGCCTGGTACCAATCTGGTGAGAATCTAGACCTCAACCACAGAGCCTCCTAGCCTAGTACCAATCTGGTGAGAATCTATACCTCAACCACAGAACCTCCTAGCCTGGTACCAATCTGGTGAGAATCTAGACCTCAACCACAGAGCCTCCTAGCCTAGTACCAATCTGGTGAGAATCTAGACCTCAACCACAGAGCCTCCTAGCCTAGTACCAATCTGGTGAGAATCTAGACTTCACCCACAGGACCTCCGAGCCTGCTACCAATCTGATGAGAATCTAGACCTCAACCACAGAGCCTCCTAGCCTGGTACCAATCTGATGAGAATCTAGACCTCAACCACAGGACCTCCTAGCCTGGTACCAGTCTGTTTGAGAATCTAGACCTCAACCACAGAGCCTCCTAGCCTGGTACCAATCTGATGAGAATCTAGACCTCAACCACAGACCCTCCTAGCCTGGTACCAATCTGGTGAGAATCTAGACCTCAACCACAGGACCTCCTAGCCTGGTACCAGTCTGTTTGAGAATCTAGACCTCAACCACAGAGCCTCCTAGCCTGGTACCAATCTGGTGAGAATCTAGACCTCAACCACAGAGCCTCCTAGCCTGGTACAAGTTTGGTTGAGAATCTAGCCTCAACCACAGAGCCTCCTTGCCTGGTACCAGTCTGGGTGAGAATCTAGACCTCAACCACAGAGCCTCCTAGCCTGGTACAAGTCTGGGTGAGAATCTAGACCTCAACCACAGAGCCTCCTAGCCTGGTACCAGTCTGGGTGAGAATCTAGACCTGAACCACAGAGCCTCCTAGCCTGGTACCAGTCTGGGTGAGAATCTAGACCTCAACCACAGAGCCTCCTAGCCTGGTACCAGTTTGGTTGAGAATCTAGCCTCAACCACAGAACCTCCTATTCTGGTACCAGTCTGGTTGAGAATCTAGACCTCAACCACAGGACCTCCTAGCCTGGCACCAATCTGGTGAGAATCTAGACCTCAACCACAGAACCTCCTATTCTGGTACCAGTCTGGTAGAGATTCTAGCCTCAACCACAGAGCCTCCTAGCCTGGTACTTGTCTGTTTGTGTAAACATTCCTGTTCCACGTTGGTTTGACATAAATTCATTGAAATGACGTGGAAACGACATGATTCATCAGTGTGTGCCCAATAGGACACCACTTCAGTTATGAACAGCATGTGAAACTCAGCAACACAGTTATTTGCCTCTTCTCTCCATGGCATCTAAACACACATTAACTTCAGGTGTATTGGGGGGCGGAGCCCTAGAGTGCATCCAAAGGTCCTGATTGGTTTGAAAATGCGGGTGATTGACAGGCCCGAAGGCCAATCAGATTGAGAGGTCCAGAATTTTTTCTATTTTTCTTTTTACAATTCCGCTATTCGCTACTCGTTGTCATGGCAAACCAATGACTTGAAGTAGGGCTGGATTTCAGGCTAAGAATCTGAAACGAAGTCGCTGCGTTGACGTCTGATCCACTCAACTCTACACATTTTTAGAGAGAGAAGCTGCTGTGCCACTAAGGCACTGCATCTCAGCGCTACAGACACCCTGGTTCGAATCCAGGCTGTATCACAACCCGGGCCGTGATCAGGAGTCCCATAGGACAAATGCGTCGTCTGGTTTTGGCCGGGGTAGGGCCGTCATTGTAAAAAAGAATTTGTTTTTAACTGACTTGCCGAGTTAAATAAAGGTTAAATTAAATAAAGAAATTAAAAATAAAAATGTTTATGGATAATGATTGTTGGAACCGAGTGCTGATGCTCTCTCCATTGGGATATTTGCTTTACACCTTGTCTGTTCAGCTCCTCCACCATTCTCATTCACCCTATTAACGACAGTCCTTTAATGCTCTGGCCTAACAACTACAGCCTTCTGTAGACCTCTTCATTCACCCCATCAACGACAGTCCTTTAACCCTCTGGCCTAACAACTACAGCCTTCTGTAGACCTCTTCATTCACCCCATTAACGACAGTCCTTTAACCCTCTGGCCTAACAACTACAGCCTTCTGTAGACCTCTTCATTCACCCCATTAACTACAGTCCTTTAACCCTCTGGCCAAACAACTACAGCCTTCTGTAGACCTCTTCATTCACACCATTAACGACAGTCCTTTAACCCTCTGGCCCAACAACTACAGCCTTCTGTAGACCTCTTCATTCACCCCATTAACTACAGCCCTTTAACGCTCTGGCCTAACAACTTCAGCCTTCTGTAGACCTCTTCATTCACCCCATTGACGACAGTCCTTTAATAACGCTCTTGCCTAAGAACTATAGCCTTCTGTAGACTTCTTCATTCACCCCATTAACGACAGTCCTTTAATGCTCTGGCCTAACAACTACAGCCTTCTGTAGACCTCTTCATTCACCCCATTAATGACAGTCCTTTAATGCTCTGGCCTAACAACTACAGCCTTCTGTAGACCTCTTCATTCACCCCATTAACGACAGTCCTTTAACGCTCTGGCCTAACAACTACAGCCTTCTGTAGACCTCTTCATTCACCCCATTAACGACAGTCCTTTAACGCTCTGGCCTAACAACTACAGCCTTCTGTAGACCTCTTCTTAGACCTCTTCATTAACGACAGTCCTTTAATGCTCTGGCCTAACAACTACAGCCTTCTGTAGACCTCTTCATTCACCCCATTAACGACAGTCCTTTAACACTCTGGCCTAACAACTACAGCCTTCTGTAGACCTCTTCATTAACTACAGTCCTTTAACGCTCTGGCCTAACAACTACAGCCTTCTGTAGACCTCTTCATTAACGACAGTCCTTTACCGCTCTGGCCGAACAACTACAGCCTTCTGTAGACCTCTTCATTCAACCCATTAACGACAGTCCTTTAACGCTCTGGCCTAACAACTACAGCCTTCTGTAGACCTCTTCATTCACCCCATTAACGACAGTCCTTTAACGCTCTGGCCTAACAACTACAGCCTTCTGTAGACCTCTTCATTAACGACAGTCCTTTAATGCTCTGGCCTAACAAATACAGCCTTCTGTAGACCTCTTCATTCACCCCATTAATGACAGTCCTTTAACGCTCTGGCCTAACAAATACAGCCTTCTGTAGACCTCTTCATTCACCCCATTGACGACAGTCCTTTAACGCTCTGGCCTAACAACTACAGCCTTCTGTAGACCTCTTCATTCACCCCATTAACGACAGTCCTTTAATGCTCTGGCCTAACAACTACAGCCTTCTGTAGACCTCTTCATTCACCCCATTAACGACAGTCCTTTAACGCTCTGGCCTAACAACTACAGCCTTCTGTAGACCTCTTCATTCACCCCATTGACGACAGTCCTTTAACGCTCTGGCCTAACAAATACAGCCTTCTGTAGACCTCTTCATTCACCCCATTGACGACAGTCCTTTAACGCTCTGGCCTAACAACTACAGCCTTCTGTAGACCTCTTCATTCACCCCATTGACGACAGTCCTTTAATGCTCTGGCCTAACAACTACAGCCTTCTGTAGACCTCTTCATTCACCCCATTAATGACAGTCCTTTAATGCTCTGGCCTAACAACTACAGCCTTCTGTAGACCTCTTCATTCACCCCATTAATGACAGTCCTTTAATGCTCTGGCCTAACAACTACAGCCTTCTGTAGACCTTCATTCACCCCATTAACTACAGTCCTTTAACGCTCTGGCCTAACAACTACAGCCTTCTGTAGACCTCTTCATTAAACAACTACAGCCTTCTGTAGACAGTCCTTTAATGCTCTGGCCTAACAACTACAGCCTTCTGTAGACCTCTTCATTCACCCCATTAATGACAGTCCTTTAATGCTCTGGCCTAACAACTACAGCCTTCTGTAGACCTCTTCATTCACCCCATTAACGACAGTCCTTTAACGCTCTGGCCTAACAACTACAGCCTTCTGTAGACCTCTTCATTCACCCCATTGACGACAGTCCTTAAATAACGCTCTGGCCTAACAACTACAGCCTTCTGTAGACCTCTTCATTCAACCCATTAACGACAGTCCTTTAACGCTCTGGCCGAACAACTACAGCCTTCTGTAGACCTCTTCATTCACCCCATTAACGACAGTCCTTTAACGCTCTGGCCTAACAACTACAGCCTTCTGTAGACCTCTTCATTCACCCCATTGACGACAGTCCTTTAACGCTCTGGCCTAACAACTACAGCCTTCTGTAGACCTCTTCATTCACCCCATTGATGACAGTCCTTTAACGCTCTGGCCTAACAACTACAGCCTTCTGTAGACCTCTTCATCCACCCCATTAACGACAGTCCTTTAATGCTCTGGCCTAACAACTACAGCCTTCTGTAGACCTCTTCATTCACCCCATTAACGACAGTCCTTTAACACTCTGGCCTAACAACTACAGCCTTCTGTAGACCTCTTCATTCACCCCATTAACTACAGTCCTTTAACGCTCTAGCCTAACAACTACAGCCTTCTGTAGACCTCTTCATTAACGACAGTCCTTTACCGCTCTGGCCTAACAACTACAGCCTTCTGTAGACCTCTTCATTCACCCCATTAACGACAGTCCTTTAACGCTCTGGCCTAACAACTACAGCCTTCTGTAGACCTCTTCATTCACCCCATTAACGACAGTCCTTTAACGCTCTGGCCTAACAACTACAGCCTTCTGTAGACCTCTTCATTAACGACAGTCCTTTAACGCTCTGGCCTAACAACTACAGCCTACTGTAGACCTCTTCATTCACCCCATTAACGACAGTCCTTTAACCCTCTGGCCTAACAACTACAGCCTTCTGTAGACCTCTTCATTCACCCCATTAACGACAGTCCTTTAACGCTCTGGCCTAACAACTACAGCCTTCTGTAGACCTCTTCATTCACCAGATTAACTACAGCCCTTTAACGCTCTGGCCTAACAACTTCAGCCTTCTGTAGACCTCTTCATTCACCCCATTGACGACAGTCCTTTAACGCTCTGGCCTAACAACTACAGCCTTCTGTAGACCTCTTCATTCACCCCATTGACGACAGTCCTTTAATGCTCTGGCCTAACAACTACAGCCTTCTGTAGACCTCTTCATTCACCCCATTAATGACAGTCCTTTAATGCTCTGGCCTAACAACTACAGCCTTCTGTAGACCTCTTCATTCACCCCATTAACGACAGTCCTTTAACGCTCTGGCCTAACAACTACAGCCTTCTGTAGACCTTCTTCATTAACGACAGTCCTTTAACGCTCTGGCCTAACAACTACAGCCTTCTGTAGACCTCTTCATTCACCCCATTAACGACAGTCCTTTAACGCTCTGGCCTAACAACTACAGCCTTCTGTAGACCTCTTCATTCACCAGATTAACTACAGCCCTTTAACGCTCTGGCCTAACAACTTCAGCCTTCTGTAGACCTCTTCATTCACCCCATTGACGACAGTCCTTTAATAACGCTCTTGCCTAACAACTATAGCCTTCTGTAGACTTCTTCATTCACCCCATTAACGACAGTCCTTTAATGCTCTGGACTAACAACTACAGCCTTCTGTAGACCTCTTCATTCACCCCATTAATGACAGTCCTTTAATGCTCTGGCCTAACAACTACAGCCTTCTGTAGACCTCTTCATTCACCCCATTAACGACAGTCCTTTAACACTCTGGCCTAACAACTACAGCCTTCTGTAGACCTCTTCATTAACGACAGTCCTTTACCGCTCTGGCCTAACAACTACAGCCTTCTGTAGACCTCTTCATTCACCCCATTAACGACAGTCCTTTAACGCTCTGGCCTAACAACTACAGCCTTCTGTAGACCTCTTCATTCACCCCATTAACGACAGTCCTTTAACGCTCTGGCCAAACAACTACAGCCTTCTGTAGACCTCTTCATTAACGGCAGTCCTGTAACGCTCTGGCCTAACAACTACAGCCTTCTGTAGACCTCTTCATTCACCCCATTAACGACAGTCCTTTAACGCTTTGGCCTAACAACTACAGCCTTCTGTAGACCTCTTCATTCACCCCATTGACGACAGTCCTTTAACGCTCTGGCCTAACAAATACAGCCTTCTGTAGACCTCTTCATTCACCCCATTAGACGACAGTCCTTTAACGCTCTGGCCTAACAACTACAGCCTTCTGTAGACCTCTTCATTAACCCCATTAACGACAGTCCTTTAACGCTCTGGCCTAACAACTACAGCCTTCTGTAGACCTCTTCATTCACCCCATTAATGACAGTCCTTTAATGCTCTGGCCTAACAACTACAGCCTTCTGTAGACCTCTTCATTAACGACAGTCCTTTAATGCTCTGGCCTAACAACTACAGCCTTCTGTAGACCTCTTCATTCACCCCATTAACGACAGTCCTTTAACACTCTGGCCTAACAACTACAGCCTTCTGTAGACCTCTTCATTAACGACAGTCCTTTACCGCTCTGGCCTAACAACTACAGCCTTCTGTAGACCTCTTCATTCACCCCATTAACGACAGTCCTTTAACGCTCTGGCCTAACAACTACAGCCTTCTGTAGACCTCTTCATTCACCCCATTAACGACAGTCCTTTAACGCTCTGGCCTAACAACTACAGCCTTCTGTAGACCTCTTCATTCACCCCATTAACGACAGTCCTTTAACGCTCTGGCCTAACAACTACAGCCTTCTGTAGACCTCTTCATTCACCCCATTAACGACAGTCCTTTAACGCTCTGGCCTAACAACTACAGCCTTCTGTAGACCTCTTCATTCACCCCATTAACGACAGTCCTTTAACGCTCTGGCCTAACAACTACAGCCTTCTGTAGACCTCTTCATTCACCCCATTAACGACAGTCCTTTAACGCTCTGGCCTAACAACTACAGCCTTCTGTAGACTCTTCATTAACCCCATTAACGACAGTCCTTTAACGCTCTGGCCTAACAACTACAGCCTTCTGTAGACCTCTTCATTCACCCCATTAATGACAGTCCTTTAATGCTCTGGCCTAACAACTACAGCCTTCTGTAGACCTCTTCATTAACGACAGTCCTTTAATGCTCTGGCCTAACAACTACAGCCTTCTGTAGACCTCTTCATTCACCTCATTAACGACAGTCCTTTCATGCTCTGGCCTAACAACTACAGCCTTCTGTAGACCTCTTCATTGACCCCATTAACGACAGTCCTTTAACACTCTGGCCTATCAACTAAAGCCTTCTGTAGACCTCTTCATTCACCCCATTAACTACAGTCCTTTAACGCTCTGGCCTAACAACTACAGCCTTCTGTAGACCTCTTCATTAACGACAGCCCTTTACCGCTCTGGCCTAACAACTACAGCCTTCTGTAGACCTCTTCATTCACCCCATTAACGACAGTCTTTTAACGCTCTGGCTTAACAACTACAGACTTCTGTAGACCTCTTCATTCACCCCATTAACTACAGCCCTTTAACGCTCTGGCCTAACAACTACAGCCTTCTGTAGACCTCTTCATTCACCCCATTGACGACAGTCCTTTAATAACGCTCTTGCCTGAACAACTATAGCCTTCTGTAGACTTCTTCATTCACCCCATTAACGACAGTCCTTTAACGCTCTGGACTAACAACTACAGCCTTCTGTAGACCTCTTCATTCACCCCATTAACGACAGTCCTTTAACACTCTGGCCTAACAACTACAGCCTTCTGTAGACCTCTTCATTCACCCCATTAACGACAGTCTTTTAACGCTCTGGCTTAACAACTACAGACTTCTGTAGACCTCTTCATTCACCCCATTAACTACAGCCCTTTAACGCTCTGGCCTAACAACTACAGCCTTCTGTAGACCTCTTCATTCACCCCATTGACGACAGTCCTTTAATAACGCTCTTGCTGAACAACTATAGCCTTCTGTAGACTTCTTCATTCACCCCATTAACGACAGTCCTTTAACGCTCTGGACTAACAACTACAGCCTTCTGTAGACCTCTTCATTCACCCCATTAATGACAGTCCTTTGATGCTCTGGCCTAACAACTACAGCCTTCTGTAGACCTCTTCATTCACCCCATTAACGACAGTCCTTTAACACTCTGGCCTAACAACTACAGCCTTCTGTAGACCTCTTCATTCACCACATTAACTACAGTCCTTTAACGCTCTGGCCTAACAACTACAGCCTTCTGTAGACCTCTTCATTAACGACAGTCCTTTACCGCTCTGGCCTAACAACTACAGCCTTCTGTAGACCTCTTCATTCACCCCATTAACGACAGTCCTTTAACGCTCTGGCCTAACAACTACAGCCTTCTGTAGACCTCTTCATTCACCCCATTAACGACAGTCCTTTAACGCTCTGGCCTAACAACTACAGCCTTCTGTAGACCTCTTCATTAACGACAGTCCTTTACCGCTCTGGCCTAACAACTACAGCCTTCTGTAGACCTCTTCATTCACCCCATTAACGACAGTCTTTTAACGCTCTGGCCTAACAACTACAGCCTTCTGTAGACCTCTTCATTCACCCCATTAACGACAGTCCTTTAACCCTCTGGCCTAACAACTACAGCCTTCTGTAAACCTCTTCATTCACCCCATTAACGACAGTCCTTTAACGCTCTGGCCTAACAACTACAGCCTTCTGTAGACCTCTTCATTCACCCCATTAACTACAGCCCTTTAACGCTCTGGCCTAACAACTTCAGCCTTCTGTAGACCTCTTCATTAACCCCATTAACGACAGTCCTTTAATGCTCTGGCCTAACAACTACAGCCTTCTGTAGACCTCTTCATTCACCCCATTAATGACAGTCCTTTAATGCTCTGGCCTAACAACTACAGCCTTCTGTAGACCTCTTCATTAACGACAGTCCTTTAATCCTCTGGCCTAACAACTACAGCCTTCTGTAGACCTCTTCATTCACCCCATTAACGACAGTCCTTTAACACTCTGGCCTATCAACTAAAGCCTTCTGTAGACCTCTTCATTCCCCCCATTAACTACAGTCCTTTAACGCTCTGGCCTAACAACTACAGCCTTCTGTAGACCTCTTCATTAACGACAGCCCTTTACCGCTCTGGCCTAACAACTACAGCCTTCTGTAGACCTCTTCATTCACCCCATTAACGACAGTCCTTAATAACGCTCTTGCCTGAGAACTATAGCCTTCTGTAGACTTCTTCATTCACCCCATTAACGACAGTCCTTTAATGCTCTGGCCTTACAACTACAGCCTTCTGTAGACCTCTTCATTCACCCCATTAATGACAGTCCTTTAATGCTCTGGCCTAACAACTACAGCCTTCTCTAGACCTCTTCATTAACGACAGTCCTTTAATGCTCTGGCCTAACAACTACAGCCTTCTGTAGACCTCTTCATTCACCCCATTAACGACAGTCCTTTAATGCACTGGCCTAACAACTACAGCCTTCTGTAGACCTCTTCATTCACCCCATTAACGACAGTCCTTTAACGCTCTGGCCTAACAACTCCAGCCTTCTGTAGACCTCTTCATTCACCCCATTAACAACAGTCCTTTAACACTCTGGCCTAACAACTACAGCCTTCTGTAGACCTCTTCATTCACCCCATTAACTACAGTCCTTTAACGCTCTGGCCAAACAACTACAGCCTTCTGTAGACCTCTTCATTCACCTCATTAACGACAGTCCTTTAACGCTCTGGCCTAACAACTACAGCCTTCTGTAGACCTCTTCATTCACCCCATTAACGACAGTCCTTTAACGCTCTGGCCTAACAACTACAGCCTTCTGTAGACCTCTTCATTAACCCCATTAACGACAGTCCTTTAATGCTCTGGCCTAACAACTACAGCCTTCTGTAGACCTCTTCATTCACCCTATTAATGACAGTCCTTTAATGCTCTGGCCTAACAACTACAGCCTTCTGTAGACCTCTTCATTCACCCCATTAATGACAGTCCTTTAATGCTCTGGCCTAACAACTACAGCCTTCTGTAGACCTCTTCATTAACGACAGTCCTTTAATGCTCTGGCCTAACAACTACAGCCTTCTGTAGACCTCTTCATTCACCTCATTAAGACAGTCCTTTAATGCTCTGGCCTAACAACTACAGCCTTCTGTAGACCTCTTCATTCACCCCATTAACGACAGTCCTTTAACACTCTGGCCTATCAACTAAAGCCTTCTGTAGACCTCTTCATTCCTCCATTAACTACAGTCCTTTAACGCTCTGGCCTAACAACTACAGCCTTCTGTAGACCTCTTCATTAACGACAGCCCTTTACCGCTCTGGCCTAACAACTACAGCCTTCTGTAGACCTCTTCATTCACCCCATTAACGACAGTCTTTTAACGCTCTGGCTTAACAACTACAGACTTCTGTAGACCTCTTCATTCACCCCATTAACTACAGCCCTTTAACGCTCTGGCCTAACAACTTCAGCCTTCTGTAGACCTCTTCATTCACCCCATTGACGACAGTCCTTTAATAACGCTCTTGCCTGACAACTATAGCCTTCTGTAGACTTCTTCATTCACCCCATTAACGACAGTCCTTTAATGCTCTGGCCTTACAACTACAGCCTTCTGTAGACCTCTTCATTCACCCCATTAATGACAGTCCTTTAATGCTCTGGCCTAACAACTACAGCCTTCTCTAGACCTCTTCATTAACGACAGTCCTTTAATGCTCTGGCCTAACAACTACAGCCTTCTGTAGACCTCTTCATTCACCCCATTAACGACAGTCCTTTAATGCACTGGCCTAACAACTACAGCCTTCTGTAGACCTCTTCATTCACCCCATTAACGACAGTCCTTTAACGCTCTGGCCTAACAACTCCAGCCTTCTGTAGACCTCTTCATTCACCCCATTAACGACAGTCCTTTAACACTCTGGCCTAACAACTACAGCCTTCTGTAGACCTCTTCATTCACCCCATTAACTACAGTCCTTTAACGCTCTGGCCAAACAACTACAGCCTTCTGTAGACCTCTTCATTAACGACAGTCCTTTACCGCTCTGGCCTAACAACTACAGCCTTCTGTTGACCTCTTCATTCACCCCATTAATGACAGTCCTTTAATGCTCTGGCCTAACAACTACAGCCTTCTGTAGACCTCTTCATTCACCCCATTAACGACAGTCCTTTAACACTCTGGCCTAACAACTACAGCCTTCTGTAGACCTCTTCATTAACGACAGTCCTTTACCGCTCTGGCCTAACAACTACAGCCTTCTGTAGACCTCTTCATTCACCCCATTAACGACAGTCCTTCCTTTAACGCTCTGGCCTAACAACTACAGCCTTCTGTAGACCTCTTCATTCACCCCATTAACGACAGTCCTTTAACGCTCTGGCCAAACAACTACAGCCTTCTGTAGACCTCTTCATTAACGGCAGTCCTGTAACGCTCTGGCCTAACAACTACAGCCTTCTGTAGACCTCTTCATTCACCCCATTAACGACAGTCCTTTAACGCTTTGGCCTAACAACTACAGCCTTCTGTAGACCTCTTCATTCACCCCATTGACGACAGTCCTTTAACGCTCTGGCCTAACAAATACAGCCTTCTGTAGACCTCTTCATTCACCCCATAGACGACAGTCCTTTAACGCTCTGGCCTAACAACTATAGCCTTCTGTAGACTTCTTCATTAACCCCATTAACGACAGTCCTTTAACGCTCTGGCCTAACAACTACAGCCTTCTGTAGACCTCTTCATTCACCCCATTAATGACAGTCCTTTAATGCTCTGGCCTAACAACTACAGCCTTCTGTAGACCTCTTCATTAACGACAGTCCTTTAATGCTCTGGCCTAACAACTACAGCCTTCTGTAGACCTCTTCATTCACCTCATTAACGACAGTCCTTTAATGCTCTGGCCTAACAACTACAGCCTTCTGTAGACCTCTTCATTCACCCCATTAACGACAGTCCTTTAACACTCTGGCCTATCAACTAAAGCCTTCTGTAGACCTCTTCATTCCCCCCATTAACTACAGTCCTTTAACGCTCTGGCCTAACAACTACAGCCTTCTGTAGACCTCTTCATTAACGACAGCCCTTTACCGCTCTGGCCTAACAACTACAGCCTTCTGTAGACCTCTTCATTCACCCCATTAACGACAGTCTTTTAACGCTCTGGCTTAACAACTACAGACTTCTGTAGACCTCTTCATTCACCCCATTAACTACAGCCCTTTAACGCTCTGGCCTAACAACTACAGCCTTCTGTAGACCTCTTCATTCACCCCATTGACGACAGTCCTTTAATAACGCTCTTGCTGAACAACTATAGCCTTCTGTAGACTTCTTCATTCACCCCATTAACGACAGTCCTTTAACGCTCTGGCCTAACAACTACAGCCTTCTGTAGACCTCTTCATTCACCCCATTAATGACAGTCCTTTAATGCTCTGGCCTAACAACTACAGCCTTCTGTAGACCTCTTCATTCACCCCATTAACGACAGTCCTTTAACACTCTGGCCTAACAACTACAGCCTTCTGTAGACCTCTTCATTCACCACATTAACTACAGTCCTTTAACGCTCTGGCCTAACAACTACAGCCTTCTGTAGACCTCTTCATTAACGACAGTCCTTTACCGCTCTGGCCTAACAACTACAGCCTTCTGTAGACCTCTTCATTCACCCCATTAACGACAGTCCTTTAACGCTCTGGCCTAACAACTACAGCCTTCTGTAGACCTCTTCATTCACCCCATTAACGACAGTCCTTTAACGCTCTGGCCTAACAACTACAGCCTTCTGTAGACCTCTTCATTAACGACAGTCCTTTACCGCTCTGGCCTAACAACTACAGCCTTCTGTAGACCTCTTCATTCACCCCATTAACGACAGTCTTTAACGCTCTGGCCTAACAACTACAGCCTTCTGTAGACCTCTTCATTCACCCCATTAACGACAGTCCTTTAACCCTGGCCTAACAACTACAGCCTTCTGTAAACCTCTTCATTCACCCCATTAACGACAGTCCTTTAATCCTCTGGCCTAACAACTACAGCCTTCTGTAGACCTCTTCATTCACCCCATTAACGACAGTCCTTTAACACTCTGGCCTAACAACTTCAGCCTTCTGTAGACCTCTTCATTAACCCCATTAACGACAGTCCTTTAATGCTCTGGCCTAACAACTACAGCCTTCTGTAGACCTCTTCATTCACCCCATTAATGACAGTCCTTTAATGCTCTGGCCTAACAACTACAGCCTTCTGTAGACCTCTTCATTAACGACAGTCCTTTAATGCTCTGGCCTAACAACTACAGCCTTCTGTAGACCTCTTCATTCACCTCATTAACGACAGTCCTTTAATGCTCTGGCCTAACAACTACAGCCTTCTGTAGACCTCTTCATTCACCCCATTAACGACAGTCCTTTAACACTCTGGCCTATCAACTAAAGCCTTCTGTAGACCTCTTCATTCCCCCATTAACTACAGTCCTTTAACGCTCTGGCCTAACAACTACAGCCTTCTGTAGACCTCTTCATTAACGACAGCCCTTTACCGCTCTGGCCTAACAACTACAGCCTTCTGTAGACCTCTTCATTCACCCCATTAACGACAGTCTTTTAACGCTCTGGCTTAACAACTACAGACTTCTGTAGACCTCTTCATTCACCCCATTAACTACAGCCCTTTAACGCTCTGGCCTAACAACTTCAGCCTTCTGTAGACCTCTTCATTCACCCCATTGACGACAGTCCTTTAATAACGCTCTTGCCTGACAACTATAGCCTTCTGTAGACTTCTTCATTCACCCCATTAACGACAGTCCTTTAATGCTCTGGCCTTACAACTACAGCCTTCTGTAGACCTCTTCATTCACCCCATTAATGACAGTCCTTTAATGCTCTGGCCTAACAACTACAGCCTTCTCTAGACCTCTTCATTAACGACAGTCCTTTAATGCTCTGGCCTAACAACTACAGCCTTCTGTAGACCTCTTCATTCACCCCATTAACGACAGTCCTTTAATGCACTGGCCTAACAACTACAGCCTTCTGTAGACCTCTTCATTCACCCCATTAACGACAGTCCTTTAACGCTCTGGCCTAACAACTCCAGCCTTCTGTAGACCTCTTCATTCACCCCATTAACAACAGTCCTTTAACGCTCTGGCCTAACAACTACAGCCTTCTGTAGACCTCTTCATTCACCCCATTAACTACAGTCCTTTAACGCTCTGGCCAAACAACTACAGCCTTCTGTAGACCTCTTCATTAACGACAGTCCTTTACCGCTCTGGCCTAACAACTACAGCCTTCTGTTGACCTCTTCATTCACCCCATTAACGACAGTCTTTTAACGCTCTGGCCTAACAACTACAGCCTTCTGTAGACCTCTTCATTCACCCCATTAACGACAGTCCTTTAACGCTCTGGCCTAACAACTACAGCCTTCTGTAGACCTCTTCATTCACCCCATTAACGACAGTCCTTTAATGCTCTGGCCTAACAACTACAGCCTTCTGTAGACCTCTTCATTCACCCCATTAATGACAGTCCTTTAATGCTCTGGCCTAACAACTACAGCCTTCTGTAGACCTCTTCATTCACCCCATTAATGACAGTCCTTTAATGCTCTGGCCTAACAACTACAGCCTTCTGTAGACCTCTTCATTAACTACAGCCCTTTAACGCTCTGGCCTAACAACTACAGCCTTCTGTAGACCTCTTCATTAACGACAGTCCTTTACCGCTCTGGCCGAACAACTACAGCCTTCTGTAGACCTCTTCATTCAACCCATTAACGACAGTCCTTTAACACTCTGGCCTATCAACTAAAGCCTTCTGTAGACCTCTTCATTCCCCCATTAACTACAGTCCTTTAACGCTCTGGCCTAACAACTACAGCCTTCTGTAGACCTCTTCATTAACGACAGCCCTTTACCGCTCTGGCCTAACAACTACAGCCTTCTGTAGACCTCTTCATTCACCCCATTAACGACAGTCTTTAACGCTCTGGCTTAACAACTACAGACTTCTGTAGACCTCTTCATTCACCCCATTAACTACAGCCCTTTAACGCTCTGGCCTAACAACTTCAGCCTTCTGTAGACCTCTTCATTCACCCCATTGACGACAGTCCTTTAATAACGCTCTTGCCTGACAACTATAGCCTTCTGTAGACTTCTTCATTCACCCCATTAACGACAGTCCTTTAATGCTCTGGCCTTACAACTACAGCCTTCTGTAGACCTCTTCATTCACCCCATTAATGACAGTCCTTTAATGCTCTGGCCTAACAACTACAGCCTTCTCTAGACCTCTTCATTAACGACAGTCCTTTAATGCTCTGGCCTAACAACTACAGCCTTCTGTAGACCTCTTCATTCACCCCATTAACGACAGTCCTTTAATGCACTGGCCTAACAACTACAGCCTTCTGTAGACCTCTTCATTCACCCCATTAACGACAGTCCTTTAACGCTCTGGCCTAACAACTCCAGCCTTCTGTAGACCTCTTCATTCACCCCATTAACGACAGTCCTTTAACACTCTGGCCTAACAACTACAGCCTTCTGTAGACCTCTTCATTCACCCCATTAACTACAGTCCTTTAACGCTCTGGCCAAACAACTACAGCCTTCTGTAGACCTCTTCATTAACGACAGTCCTTTACCGCTCTGGCCTAACAACTACAGCCTTCTGTTGACCTCTTCATTCACCCCATTAACGACAGTCTTTTAACGCTCTGGCCTAACAACTACAGCCTTCTGTAGACTCCTCTTCATTCACCCCATTAACGACAGTCCTTTAACGCTCTGGCCTAACAACTACAGCCTTCTGTAGACCTCTTCATTAACCCCATTAACGACAGTCCTTTAATGCTCTGGCCTAACAACTACAGCCTTCTGTAGACCTCTTCATTCACCCTATTAATGACAGTCCTTTAATGCTCTGGCCTAACAACTACAGCCTTCTGTAGACCTCTTCATTAACGACAGTCCTTTAATGCTCTGGCCTAACAACTACAGCCTTCTGTAGACCTCTTCATTCACCTCATTAACGACAGTCCTTTAACGCTCTGGCCTAACAACTACAGCCTTCTGTAGACCTCTTCATTCACCCCATTAACGACAGTCCTTTAACGCTCTGGCCTAACAACTACAGCCTTCTGTAGACCTCTTCATTCACCCCATTAACGACAGTCCTTTAACGCTCTGGCCTAACAACTACAGCCTTCTGTAGACCTCTTCATTCACCCCATTAACGACAGTCCTTTAACGCTCTGGCCTAACAACTACAGCCTTCTGTAGACCTCTTCATTCACCCCATTAACGACAGTCCTTTAACACTCTGGCCTATCAACTAAAGCCTTCTGTAGACCTCTTCATTCCCCCCATTAACTACAGTCCTTTAACGCTCTGGCCTAACAACTACAGCCTTCTGTAGACCTCTTCATTAACGACAGCCCTTTACCGCTCTGGCCTAACAACTACAGCCTTCTGTAGACCTCTTCATTCACCCCATTAACGACAGTCTTTAACGCTCTGGCCTAACAACTACAGCCTTCTGTAGACCTCTTCATTCACCCCATTAACGACAGTCCTTTAACGCTCTGGCCTAACAACTACAGCCTTCTGTAGACCTCTTCATTCACCCCATTAACGACAGTCCTTTAACGCTCTGGCCTAACAACTACAGCCTTCTGTAGACCTCTTCATTCACCCCATTAATGACAGTCCTTTGATGCTCTGGCCTAACAACTACAGCCTTCTGTAGACTCTTCATTCACCCCATTAACGACAGTCCTTTAACACTCTGGCCTAACAACTACAGCCTTCTGTAGACCTCTTCATTAATGACAGTCCTTTACCGCTCTGGCCTAACAACTACAGCCTTCTGTAGACCTCTTCATTCACCCCATTAACGACAGTCCTTTAACGCTCTGGCCTAACAACTACAGCCTTCTGTAGACCTCTTCATTAACGACAGTCCTTTACCGCTCTGGCCTAACAACTACAGCCTTCTGTAGACCTCTTCATTCACCCCATTAACGACAGTCTTTTAACGCTCTGGCCTAACAACTACAGCCTTCTGTAGACCTCTTCATTCACCCCATTAACGACAGTCCTTTAACCCTCTGGCCTAACAACTACAGCCTTCTGTAAACCTCTTCATTCACCCCATTAACGACAGTCCTTTAACGCTCTGGCCTAACAACTACAGCCTTCTGTAGACCTCTTCATTCACCCCATTAACTACAGTCCCTTTAACGCTCTGGCCTAACAACTTCAGCCTTCTGTAGACCTCTTCATTAACCCCATTAACGACAGTCCTTTAATGCTCTGGCCTAACAACTACAGCCTTCTGTAGACCTCTTCATTCACCCCATTAACGACAGTCCTTTAATGCTCTGGCCTAACAACTACAGCCTTCTGTAGACCTCTTCATTCACCCCATTAACGACAGTCCTTTAACACTCTGGCCTATCAACTAAAGCCTTCTGTAGACCTCTTCATTCCCCCATTAACTACAGTCCTTTAACGCTCTGGCCTAACAACTACAGCCTTCTGTAGACCTCTTCATTAACGACAGCCCTTTACCGCTCTGGCCTAACAACTACAGCCTTCTGTAGACCTCTTCATTCACCCCATTAACGACAGTCTTTTAACGCTCTGGCTTAACAACTACAGACTTCTGTAGACCTCTTCATTCACCCCATTAACTACAGCCCTTTAACGCTCTGGCCTAACAACTTCAGCCTTCTGTAGACCTCTTCATTCACCCCATTAACGACAGTCCTTTAATGCTCTGGCCTTACAACTACAGCCTTCTGTAGACCTCTTCATTCACCCCATTAATGACAGTCCTTTAATGCTCTGGCCTAACAACTACAGCCTTCTGTAGACCTCTTCATTAACGACAGTCCTTTAATGCTCTGGCCTAACAACTATAGCCTTCTGTAGACTTCTTCATTCACCCCATTAACGACAGTCCTTTAATGCTCTGGCCTTACAACTACAGCCTTCTGTAGACCTCTTCATTCACCCCATTAATGACAGTCCTTTAATGCTCTGGCCTAACAACTACAGCCTTCTCTAGACCTCTTCATTAACGACAGTCCTTTAATGCTCTGGCCTAACAACTACAGCCTTCTGTAGACCTCTTCATTCACCCCATTAACGACAGTCCTTTAATGCACTGGCCTAACAACTACAGCCTTCTGTAGACCTCTTCATTCACCCCATTAACGACAGTCCTTTAACGCTCTGGCCTAACAACTCCAGCCTTCTGTAGACCTCTTCATTCACCCCATTAACGACAGTCCTTTAACACTCTGGCCTAACAACTACAGCCTTCTGTAGACCTCTTCATTCACCCCATTAACTACAGTCCTTTAACGCTCTGGCCAAACAACTACAGCCTTCTGTAGACCTCTTCATTAACGACAGTCCTTTACCGCTCTGGCCTAACAACTACAGCCTTCTGTTGACCTCTTCATTCACCCCATTAACGACAGTCTTTTAACGCTCTGGCCTAACAACTACAGCCTTCTGTAGACCTCTTCATTCACCCCATTAACGACAGTCCTTTAACGCTCTGGCCTAACAACTACAGCCTTCTGTAGACCTCTTCATTAACCCCATTAACGACAGTCCTTTAATGCTCTGGCCTAACAACTACAGCCTTCTGTAGACCTCTTCATTCACCCTATTAATGACAGTCCTTTAATGCTCTGGCCTAACAACTACAGCCTTCTGTAGACCTCTTCATTAACGACAGTCCTTTAATGCTCTGGCCTAACAACTACAGCCTTCTGTAGACCTCTTCATTCACCCTCATTAACGACAGTCCTTTAACGCTCTGGCCTAACAACTACAGCCTTCTGTAGACCTCTTCATTCACCCCATTAACGACAGTCCTTTAACGCTCTGGCCTAACAACTACAGCCTTCTGTAGACCTCTTCATTCACCCCATTAACGACAGTCCTTTAACGCTCTGGCCTAACAACTACAGCCTTCTGTAGACCTCTTCATTCACCCCATTAACGACAGTCCTTTAACGCTCTGGCCTAACAACTGCAGCCTTCTGTAGACCTCTTCATTCACCCCATTAACGACAGTCCTTTAACACTCTGGCCTATCAACTAAAGCCTTCTGTAGACCTCTTCATTCCCCCCATTAACTACAGTCCTTTAACGCTCTGGCCTAACAACTACAGCCTTCTGTAGACCTCTTCATTAACGACAGCCCTTTACCGCTCTGGCCTAACAACTACAGCCTTCTGTAGACCTCTTCATTCACCCCATTAACGACAGTCTTTTAACGCTCTGGCCTAACAACTACAGCCTTCTGTAGACCTCTTCATTCACCCCATTAACGACAGTCCTTTAACCCTCTGGCCTAACAACTACAGCCTTCTGTAAACCTCTTCATTCACCCCATTAACGACAGTCCTTTAACGCTCTGGACTAACAACTACAGCCTTCTGTAGACCTCTTCATTCACCCCATTAATGACAGTCCTTTGATGCTCTGGCCTAACAACTACAGCCTTCTGTAGACCTCTTCATTCACCCCATTAACGACAGTCCTTTAACACTCTGGCCTAACAACTACAGCCTTCTGTAGACCTCTTCATTAATGACAGTCCTTTACCGCTCTGGCCTAACAACTACAGCCTTCTGTAGACCTCTTCATTCACCCCATTAACGACAGTCCTTTAACGCTCTGGCCTAACAACTACAGCCTTCTGTAGACCTCTTCATTAACGACAGTCCTTTACCGCTCTGGCCTAACAACTACAGCCTTCTGTAGACCTCTTCATTCACCCCATTAACGACAGTCTTTTAACGCTCTGGCCTAACAACTACAGCCTTCTGTAGACCTCTTCATTCACCCCATTAACGACAGTCCTTTAACCCTCTGGCCTAACAACTACAGCCTTCTGTAAACCTCTTCATTCACCCCATTAACGACAGTCCTTTAACGCTCTGGCCTAACAACTACAGCCTTCTGTAGACCTCTTCATTCACCCCATTAACTACAGCCCTTTAACGCTCTGGCCTAACAACTTCAGCCTTCTGTAGACCTCTTCATTAACCCCATTAACGACAGTCCTTTAATGCTCTGGCCTAACAACTACAGCCTTCTGTAGACCTCTTCATTCACCCCATTAATGACAGTCCTTTAATGCTCTGGCCTAACAACTACAGCCTTCTGTAGACCTCTTCATTAACGACAGTCCTTTAATGCTCTGGCCTAACAACTACAGCCTTCTGTAGACCTCTTCATTCACCTCATTAACGACAGTCCTTTAATGCTCTGGCCTAACAACTACAGCCTTCTGTAGACCTCTTCATTCACCCCATTAACGACAGTCCTTTAACACTCTGGCCTATCAACTAAAGCCTTCTGTAGACCTCTTCATTCCCCCATTAACTACAGTCCTTTAACGCTCTGGCCTAACAACTACAGCCTTCTGTAGACCTCTTCATTAACGACAGCCCTTTACCGCTCTGGCCTAACAACTACAGCCTTCTGTAGACCTCTTCATTCACCCCATTAACGACAGTCTTTTAACGCTCTGGCTTAACAACTACAGACTTCTGTAGACCTCTTCATTCACCCCATTAACTACAGCCCTTTAACGCTCTGGCCTAACAACTTCAGCCTTCTGTAGACCTCTTCATTCACCCCATTGACGACAGTCCTTTAATAACGCTCTTGCCTGACAACTATAGCCTTCTGTAGACCTCTTCATTCACCCCATTAATGACAGTCCTTTGATGCTCTGGCCTAACAACTACAGCCTTCTGTAGACCTCTTCATTCACCCCATTAACGACAGTCCTTTAACACTCTGGCCTAACAACTACAGCCTTCTGTAGACCTCTTCATTAACGACAGTCCTTTACCGCTCTGGCCTAACAACTACAGCCTTCTGTAGACCTCTTCATTCACCCCATTAACGACAGTCCTTTAACGCTCTGGCCTAACAACTACAGCCTTCTGTAGACCTCTTTTCACCCCATTAACGACAGTCCTTTACCGCTCTGGCCTAACAACTACAGCCTTCTGTAGACCTCTTCATTCACCCCATTAACGACAGTCTTTAACGCTCTGGCCTAACAACTACAGCCTTCTGTAGACCTCTTCATTCACCCCATTAACGACAGTCCTTTAACCTCTGGCCTAACAACTACAGCCTTCTGTAAACCTCTTCATTCACCCCATTAACGACAGTCCTTTAACGCTCTGGCCTAACAACTACAGCCTTCTGTAGACCTCTTCATTCACCCCATTAACTACAGCCCTTTAACGCTCTGGCCTAACAACTACAGCCTTCTGTAGACCTCTTCATTAACCCCATTAACGACAGTCCTTTAATGCTCTGGCCTAACAACTACAGCCTTCTGTAGACCTCTTCATTCACCCCATTAATGACAGTCCTTTAATGCTCTGGCCTAACAACTACAGCCTTCTGTAGACCTCTTCATTAACGACAGTCCTTTAATGCTCTGGCCTAACAACTACAGCCTTCTGTAGACCTCTTCATTCACCTCATTAACGACAGTCCTTTAATGCTCTGGCCTAACAACTACAGCCTTCTGTAGACCTCTTCATTCACCCCATTAACGACAGTCCTTTAACACTCTGGCCTATCAACTAAAGCCTTCTGTAGACCTCTTCATTCCCCCATTAACTACAGTCCTTTAACGCTCTGGCCTAACAACTACAGCCTTCTGTAGACCTCTTCATTAACGACAGCCCTTTACCGCTCTGGCCTAACAACTACAGCCTTCTGTAGACCTCTTCATTCACCCCATTAACGACAGTCTTTTAACGCTCTGGCTTAACAACTACAGACTTCTGTAGACCTCTTCATTCACCCCATTAACTACAGCCCTTTAACGCTCTGGCCTAACAACTTCAGCCTTCTGTAGACCTCTTCATTCACCCCATTGACGACAGTCCTTAATAACGCTCTTGCCTGACAACTATAGCCTTCTGTAGACTTCTTCATTCACCCCATTAACGACAGTCCTTTAATGCTCTGGCCTTACAACTACAGCCTTCTGTAGACCTCTTCATTCACCCCATTAATGACAGTCCTTTAATGCTCTGGCCTAACAACTACAGCCTTCTCTAGACCTCTTCATTAACGACAGTCCTTTAATGCTCTGGCCTAACAACTACAGCCTTCTGTAGACCTCTTCATTCACCCCATTAACGACAGTCCTTTAATGCACTGGCCTAACAACTACAGCCTTCTGTAGACCTCTTCATTCACCCCATTAACGACAGTCCTTTAACGCTCTGGCCTAACAACTCCAGCCTTCTGTAGACCTCTTCATTCACCCCATTAACAACAGTCCTTTAACGCTCTGGCCTAACAACTACAGCCTTCTGTAGACCTCTTCATTCACCCCATTAACTACAGTCCTTTAACGCTCTGGCCAAACAACTACAGCCTTCAGACCTCTTCATTAACGACAGCTCTGGCCTAACAACTACAGCCTTCTGTTGACCTCTTCATTCACCCCATTAACGACAGTCTTTTAACGCTCTGGCCTAACAACTACAGCCTTCTGTAGACCTCTTCATTCACCCCATTAACGACAGTCCTTTAACGCTCTGGCCTAACAACTACAGCCTTCTGTAGACCTCTTCATTAACCCCATTAACGACAGTCCTTTAATGCTCTGGCCTAACAACTACAGCCTTCTGTAGACCTCTTCATTCACCCTATTAATGACAGTCCTTTAATGCTCTGGCCTAACAACTACAGCCTTCTGTAGACCTCTTCATTCACCCCATTAATGACAGTCCTTTAATGCTCTGGCCTAACAACTACAGCCTTCTGTAGACCTCTTCATTAACGACAGTCCTTTAATGCTCTGGCCTAACAACTACAGCCTTCTGTAGACCTCTTCATTCACCTCATTAACGACAGTCCTTTAATGCTCTGGCCTAACAACTACAGCCTTCTGTAGACCTCTTCATTCACCCCATTAACGACAGTCCTTTAACACTCTGGCCTATCAACTAAAGCCTTCTGTAGACCTCTTCATTCCCCCCATTAACTACAGTCCTTTAACGCTCTGGCCTAACAACTACAGCCTTCTGTAGACCTCTTCATTAACGACAGCCCTTTACCGCTCTGGCCTAACAACTACAGCCTTCTGTAGACCTCTTCATTCACCCCATTAACGACAGTCTTTTAACGCTCTGGCTTAACAACTACAGACTTCTGTAGACCTCTTCATTCACCCCATTAACTACAGCCCTTTAACGCTCTGGCCTAACAACTTCAGCCTTCTGTAGACCTCTTCATTCACCCCATTGACGACAGTCCTTTTAACGCTCTTGCCTGACAACTATAGCCTTCTGTAGACTTCTTCATTCACCCCATTAACGACAGTCCTTTAATGCTCTGGCCTTACAACTACAGCCTTCTGTAGACCTCTTCATTCACCCCATTAATGACAGTCCTTTAATGCTCTGGCCTAACAACTACAGCCTTCTCTAGACCTCTTCATTAACGACAGTCCTTTAATGCTCTGGCCTAACAACTACAGCCTTCTGTAGACCTCTTCATTCACCCCATTAACGACAGTCCTTTAATGCACTGGCCTAACAACTACAGCCTTCTGTAGACCTCTTCATTCACCCCATTAACGACAGTCCTTTAACGCTCTGGCCTAACAACTCCAGCCTTCTGTAGACCTCTTCATTCACCCCATTAACGACAGTCCTTTAACGCTCTGGCCTAACAACTACAGCCTTCTGTAGACCTCTTCATTCACCCCATTAACTACAGTCCTTTAACGCTCTGGCCAAACAACTACAGCCTTCTGTAGACCTCTTCATTAACGACAGTCCTTTACCGCTCTGGCCTAACAACTACAGCCTTCTGTTGACTCTTCATTCACCCCATTAACGACAGTCTTTTAACGCTCTGCCTAACAACTACAGCCTTCTGTAGACCTCTTCATTCACCCCATTAACGACAGTCCTTTAACGCTCTGGCCTAACAACTACAGCCTTCTGTAGACCTCTTCATTCACCCCATTAACGACAGTCCTTTAATGCTCTGGCCTAACAACTACAGCCTTCTGTAGACCTCTTCATTCACCCCATTAATGACAGTCCTTTAATGCTCTGGCCTAACAACTACAGCCTTCTGTAGACCTCTTCATTAACGACAGTCCTTTAATGCTCTGGCCTAACAACTACAGCCTTCTGTAGACCTCTTCATTCACCCCATTAACGACAGTCCTTTAACGCTCTGGCCTAACAACTACAGCCTTCTGTAGACCTCTTCATTCACCCCATTAACGACAGTCCTTTAACGCTCTGGCCTAACAACTACAGCCTTCTGTAGACCTCTTCATTCACCCCATTAACGACAGTCCTTTAACGCTCTGGCCTAACAACTACAGCCTTCTGTAGACCTCTTCATTCACCCCATTAACGACAGTCCTTTAACGCTCTGGCCTAACAACTACAGCCTTCTGTAGACCTCTTCATTCACCCCATTAACGACAGTCCTTTAACACTCTGGCCTATCAACTAAAGCCTTCTGTAGACCTCTTCATTCCCCCCATTAACTACAGTCCTTTAACACTCTGGCCTAACAACTACAGCCTTCTGTAGACCTCTTCATTAACGACAGCCCTTTACCGCTCTGGCCTAACAACTACAGCCTTCTGTAGACCTCTTCATTCACCCCATTAACGACAGTCTTTTAACGCTCTGGCTTAACAACTACAGACTTCTGTAGACCTCTTCATTCACCCCATTAACTACAGCCCTTTAACGCTCTGGCCTAACAACTTCAGCCTTCTGTAGACCTCTTCATTCACCCCATTGATGACAGTCCTTTAATAACGCTCTTGCCTGACAACTATAGCCTTCTGTAGACTTCTTCATTCACCCCATTAACGACAGTCCTTTAATGCTCTGGCCTTACAACTACAGCCTTCTGTAGACCTCTTCATTAACGACAGTCCTTTAATGCTCTGGCCTAACAACTACAGCCTTCTGTAGACCTCTTCATTCACCCCATTAACGACAGTCCTTTAACGCTCTGGCCTAACAACTACAGCCTTCTGTAGACCTCTTCATTCACCCCATTAACGACAGTCCTTTAACGCTCTGGCCTAACAACTACAGCCTTCTGTAGACCTCTTCATTCACCCCATTAACTACAGTCCTTTAACGCTCTGGCCTAACAACTACAGCCTTCTGTAGACCTCTTCATTAACGACAGTCCTTTACCGCTCTGGCCTAACAACTACAGCCTTCTGTAGACCTCTTCATTCACCCCATTAACGACAGTCTTTTAACGCTCTGGCCTAACAACTACAGCCTTCTGTAGACCTCTTCATTCACCCCATTAATGACAGTCCTTTAACGCTCTGGCCTAACAACTACAGCCTTCTGTAGACCTCTTCATTCACCCCATTAACGACAGTCCTTTAACGCTCTGGCCTAACAACTACAGCCTTCTGTAGACCTCTTCATTCACCCCATTAACGACAGTCCTTTAATGCTCTGGCCTAACAACTACAGCCTTCTGTAGACCTCTTCATTCACCCCATTAACGACAGTCCTTTTACGCTCTGGCCTAACAACTTCAGCCTTCTGTAGACCTCTTCATTCACCCCATTAACGACAGTCCTTTAACGCTCTGGCCTAACAACTACAGCCTTCTGTAGACCTCTTCATTCACCCCATTAACGACAGTCCTAACGTGTCGTCTGCGAGGTTATTACCTAACGTGTCGTCTGCAAGGTTATTACCTAATGAGTCGTCTGCGAGGTTATTGCGTAACGAGTCGTCTGCGAGGTTATTACGTAACGAGTCGTCTGCGTGGTTATTACGTAACGAGTCGTCTGCGAGGTTATTACGTAACGAGTCGTCTGCGAGGTTATTACGTAACGAGTCGTTACGTCGATCCTGAATGAATGTTGTGCCGATATTGAATAATAAATATGTCACTTTGATTCGTGTTCTGCTCTATTCTTTTGACCAGCTCTGTGAAAGATGAATTCTCCTCTTCTCATTGGCTGTGTCCTAAATAGTGTAACGGCAGATTTCCTCCTCTTCTCATTGGCTGTGTCCTAAA
>NW_024608900.1:0-62500 GCF_018296145.1 Oncorhynchus tshawytscha
AGAAAGCAGTAGCAGCTGTAGAAGCCTTCATGGGCGTGGTAATTGACAATGTGCGTCGCAAATATCTCCCTATAGAGTGCACTACTTTTGACCAGTGCCCTTTGGTCTGACAGGTACAGTTGAAGTCGTAAGTTTCCGTACATTTTAGCCAAATACATTTCAACTCAGTTTTTCACAATTCCTGACACTTAATCCGAGTAAAACATCTCTGTTTTAGGTCAGTTAGGATCACCACTTCATTTTAAGAATGTGAAATGTCAGAATAATAGTAGAGATTATTATTTATTTCAGCTTTTATTTCTTTCATCACATTCCCAGTGGGTCAGAAGTTTACATACACTCAATTAGTATTTGGTAGCATTGCCTTTAAATTGTTTGACTCCAATACCTTGACTTTGTTGTCCTTAAGCCATTTTGTCACAACTTTGGAAGTATGCTTGGGGTCATTGTCCATTTGGAAGATCCATTTGCGACCAAGCTTTAACTTCCTGATTGATGTCTTGAGATGTTGCTTCAATATATCCACATAATTTTCAATACTAATGATGCCCGCTATTTTGCACCAGTACCTCCCGTGCTGCACGGTTGGGATGGTGTTCTTCGGCTTGCAAGCCTCCCCCTTTTTCCTCCAAACATAACGATGGTCATTATGGCCAAACAGTTCTATTTTTGTTTCATCAGACCAGAGGATATTTCTCCAAAAAGTACAATCTTTGTCCCCATGTGCAGTAGCAAACTGTCGTCTGGCTTTTTAATGACGGTTTTGGAGCAGTGGCTTCTTCCTTGCTGAGCGGCCTTTCAGGTTATGTCGATATAGGACTCGTTTTACTGTGGATATAGATACTTTTGTACTGGTTTCCTCCAGCATCTTCACAAGGTCCTTGGCTGTTGTTCTGGGATTGATTTGTACTTTTCACACCAAAGTACGTTAATCTCTAGGAGACAGAACGCGTCTCCTTCCTGAGCGGTATGACGGCTGCGTGGTCCCATGGTGTTTATACTTGCGTACTATTGTTTGTACAGATGAACGTGGTACCTTCAGGCGTTTGGAAATTGCTCCCAAGGATGAACCAGACTTGTGGAGGTCTACAATTTTGAGGGGTTTTGGCTGATTTCTTTAGATTTTCCCATGATGTCAAGCAAAGAGGCACTGAGTTTGAAGGTAGGCCTTGAAATACATCCACAGGTACACCTCCAATTGACTCAAATGATGTCAATTAGCCTATCAGAAGCTTCTAAAGCCATGACATCTTTTTCTGGAATTTTCCAAGCTGTTTAAAGGCACTGTCAAGTTAGTGTATGTAAACTTCTGACCCACTGGAATTGTGATACGTGAATTATAAGTGAAATAATCTGTCTGTAAACAATTGTTGGAAAAATGTCTTGTGTCGTGCACAAAGTAGATGTCCTAACCGACTTGCCAAAACTATAGTTTGTTAACAAGACATTTGTGGAGTGGTTGAAAAACAAGTTTTAATGACTCCAACCTAAGTGTATGTAAACTTCCGACTTTACTTCCAACTGTGTGTTATGTCCTCCTTCGACACGGGACACTCCATCTGTCTTTGTCCTAAATGGTCTCTGTGAGGCTGCAGGCTTAATGGTCTCTGTGAGGATGCAGGCTTACTGGTATCTGTGAGGATGCAGGCTTAATGGTCTCTGTGAGGATGCAGGCTTACTGGTTTCTCTCCGTGAGGATGCAGGATGGCAGGCTTAATGGTCTCTGTGAGGATGCAGGCTTACTGGTCTCTGTGAGGATGCAGGCTTAATGGTCTCTGTGAGGATGCAGGCTTAATGGTTTCTGTGAGGATGCAGGCTTAATGGTTTCTGTGAGGATGCAGGCTTAATGGTTTCTGTGAGGATGCAGGCTTAATGGTCTCTGTGAGGATGCAGGCTTACTGGTCTCTGTGAGGATGCAGGCATAATGGTCTCTGTGAGGATGCAGGCTTAATGGTTTCTGTGAGGATGCAGGCTTAATGGTCTCTGTGAGGCTGCAGGCATAATGGTCTCTGTGAGGATGCAGGCTTAATGGTCTCTGTGAGGATGCAGGCATAATGGTCTCTGTGAGGATGCAGGCTTAATGGTCTCTGTGAGGATGCAGGCATAATGGTCTCTGTGAGGATGCAGGCGTAATGGTTTCTCTCTGTGAGGATGCAGGCATAATGGTCTCTGTGAGGATGCAGGCATAATGGTCTCTATGAGGATGCAGGACTGGTCTCTGTGAGGATGCAGGTTACTGGTCTCTGTGAGGATGCAGGCTTACTGGTCTCTGTGAGGATGCAGGCTTACTGGTCTCTGTGAGGATGCAGACGTAATGGTTTCTCTCTGTGAGGATGCAGGCTTACTGGTCTCTGTGAGGATGCAGGCTTACTGGTCTCTGTGAGGATGCAGGCTTAATGGTCTCTGTGAGGATCTGTTACTGGTCTCTGTGAGGATGCAGGCTTACCGGTCTCTGTGAGGATGCAGGCTTAATGGTCTCTGTGAGGATCAGGCTAATGGTCTCTGTGAGGATGCAGGCTTACTGGTCTCTGTGAGGATGCAGGCTTAATGGTCTCTGTGAGGATGCAGGCTTAATGGTTTCTGTGAGGATGCAGGCTTACTGTATCTGAGGATGCAGGCTTACTGGTCTCTGTGAGGATGCAGGCTTACTGGTCTCTGTGAGGATGCAGGCTTAATGGTTTCTGTGAGGATGCAGGCTTAATGGTCTCTGTGAGGATGCAGGCTTAATGGTTTCTGTGTCTGTCTCTGAGGATGCAGGCTTAATGGTCTCTGTGAGGATGCAGGCTTCTGGTCTCTGTGAGGTGCATAATGGTCCCTGTCTGTCTCTGGTCTCTTGAGGATGCAGGCTGTCTGTCTCTGGTGCAGGTTAATGGTCCCTGAGGATCTGTCTCTGGTCTAACCCTGTCTGTCTCTGTGAGGATGCAGGCATAATGGTTTCTCTCTGTGAGGATCTAACCTTACTCTCTGTCTCTGGTGTCTTAACCCTGTCTGTCTCTGTCTCCAGTGTCTTAACCCTGTCTGTCTCTGGTGTCTTAACCCTGTCTGTCTCTTACTCTCTGTCTCCAGTGTCTTAACCCTGTCTGTCTCCACAGCTTACAGTACATTCTACATCGTTGGTCTGGTGCTCTCCATGCAGATCCCCTTTGTGGGGTTCCAGCCAATCAGGACCAGCGAACACATGGCTGCAGCAGGTAAGGACCAATCACCTGGGACCGTGATGTCACAACCTGATGCTGCCCTTGTACAGAGTTCACTCTGGACGTTTCCTGTTATCAGCCCCAGCTCCAGACAACTGATCAGATAGATAGATAGATAGATAGATAGATAGATAGATAGATAGATAGATAGATAGATAGATAGATAGATAGATAGATAGATAGATAGATAGATAGATAGATAGATAGATAGATAGATAGATAGATAGATAGATAGATAGATAGATAGATAGATAGATAGATAGATAGATAGATAGATAGATAGATAGATAGATAGATAGATAGATAGATAGATAGATAGTGGATGGACGGACGGTAGGTAGGTGGGTAGGTAGGTAGGTAGGTAGGTAGGTGGGTGGGTGGGTGGGTGGGTGGGTGGGTGGGTGGGTGGGTGGGTGGGTGGGTGGGTGGGTGGGTAGGTGGGTGGGTGGGTAGGTAGGTAGGTAGGTAGGTAGGTAGGTAGGTAGGTAGGTAGGTAGGTAGATTGATTAATTGATTGATAGCCATGTACAGATTATATAGGGAGACAGATATTGTGATTCAGTGAGCTCCAAAAGTATTGGGACAGTGACTGTTTTTGGGTTGTTTTAGCAGGGGAGCTTAGCATTTTTTTGGGGGGGGTGCTGAAGGGGTGCTGGGGGGGTATGATATTTGAGCATCTAATTTTCTCACTCCTGATTCACTCAGGATTATCCGTAAAAGTCACAATCTTGATGGAGTCATTGCTATGAATACAGGGGGACAAATAATACACTACTACATAATAATACACATTATTTATTAGAATGGGAGGACGATGTTCACAAAGGTTATTTATTAGAATGGGAGGACGATGTTCACAAAGGTTATTTATTAGAATGGGAGGACGATGTTCACAAAGGTTATTTATTAGAATGGGAGGACGATGTTCACAAAGGTTATTTATTAGAATGGGAGGACGATGTTCACAAAGGTTATTTATTAGAATGGGAGGACGGTGTTCACAAAGGTTATTTATTAGAATGGGAGGACGATGTTCACAAAGGTTATTTATTAGAATGGGAGGACAATGTTCACAAAGGTTATTTATTAGAATGGGAGGACAATGTTCACAAAGGTTATTTATTAGGATGGGAGGACAATGTTCACAAAGGTTATTTATTAGAATGGGAGGACGATGTTCACAAAGGTTATTTATTAGAATGGGAGGACAATGTTCACAAAGGTTATTTATTAGGATGGGACAACAGATGTTCACAAAGGTTATTTATTAGAATGGGAGGACCTTCGATGTTCATAAAGGTTATTTATTAGAATGGGAGGACGATGTTCCCTACCAAAGGTTATTTATTAGAATGGGAGGACGATGTTCACAAAGGTTATTTATTAGGATGGGAGGACGATGTTCATAAAGGTTATTTATTAGAATGGGAGGACGATGTACACAAAGGTTATTTATTAGAATGGGAGGACGATGTTCACAAAGGTTATTTATTAGAATGGGAGGACGATGTTCACAAAGGTTATTTATTAGGATGGGAGGATGATGTTCACAAAGGTTATTTATTAGAATGGGAGGACGATGTTCACAAAGGTTATTTATTAGGATCCCCCTCTCTCTACCGATGTACACAAAGGTTATTTATTAGAATGGGAGGACGATGTACACAAAGTTTATTTATTAGAATGGGAGGACTGATGTTCACAAAGGTTATTTATTAGGATGGGAGGACGATGTACACAAAGGTTATTTATTAGAATGGGAGGACGATGTACACAAAGTTTATTTATTAGAATGGGAGGACGATGTTCACAAAGGTTATTTATTAGAATGGGAGGACGATGTACACAAAGTTTATTTATTAGGATGGGTTTATTTATTACCTGATGTACACAAAGTTTATTTATTAGGATGGGAGGACGATGTTCACAACGTTTATTTATTTTACCGGTTCATCCTCTTAAATATTTAGCACTTTAAACTCAGACTCGTTGTATCATTTCAAATCCAAAGTGCTGGAGTACAGAACCAAAACAACAACAGATGGGTCACTACTGTGCCAATGCTTTTAGAGCTCAGTGTATATTAGACCTTCTATAGTCATAGAAATGCATGTTGCTGTGATGGATGCCTGTTGACACCCCTCCCTCTCCCTACCTGTACAGGGGTATAATGTAAACTCCTTCTCTCCTCACCTCCCCCTCTCTCTCCTCACCTCCCCTCTCTCTCCTCACCTCCCTCTCTCTCTCCTCCCCCTCTCTCTCCTACCCCCCTCTCTCTCCTCACCTCCCTCTCCCCCTCTCTCTCCTCACCTCCCTCTCTCTCTCCTCCCCCTCTCTCTCCTCACCTCCCCCTCTTTCTCCTCACCTCCCCCCTCTCTCTCCTCCCCCCTCTCTCTCCTCACCTCCCCCTAGGTCAACACTCTCTCTCCTCACCTCCCCCCCTCTCTCTCCTCACCTCCCCCTCTCTCTCTCCTCACCTCCCCCTCTCTCTCCTCACCTCCCCCTCTCTCTACCTCCTTATACCCCCCTCTCTCTCCTCACCTCCCCCTCTCTCTCTCCTCCCCCTCTCTCTCCTCACCTCAACACTCTCTCTATATACCCCCCTCTTTCTCTCTCCTCTCTCCTTGCCTCTCTCTCTCATCTCTCCTCGCCTCCCCCCTTCTGTCTCTCCTCTCTCCTCGCCTCCCACCTCTTTCTCTCTCCTGTCCTCTCCCCTCTCTTTCTCCTCGCCTATCTCTCTAATCTCTCCTCCCCCTCTCTCTACCAGGTGTGTTTGCGTTGCTCCAGGCCTATGCCTTCCTCCAGTACCTGAAAGACAGACTGACCAGACAGGAGTTCCAGACCCTGTTCTTCCTGGGGGTCTCTCTGGCTGCTGGGGCAGTCTTCCTCACTGTTATATACCTGACTTATACAGGTAGGTCAACACTGTTGTTATATACCTGACTTATACAGGTAGGTCAATACTGTGTTGTTATATACCTGACTTATACAGGTAGGTCAACACTGTGCTGTTATATACCTGAGTTATACAGGTAGGTCAACACTGTTGTTATATACCTGACTTATACAGGTAGGTCAACACTGTGCTGTTATATACCTGAGTTATACAGGTAGGTCAACACTGTGCTGTTATATACCTGACTTATACAGGTAGGTCAACACTGTGTTGTTATATACCTGACTTATACAGGTAGGTCAACACTGTGCTGTTATATACCTGACTTATACAGGTAGGTCAACACTGTGCTGTTATATACCTGACTTATACAGGTAGGTCAACACTGTGCTGTTATATACCTGACTTATACAGGTAGGTCAACACTGTTGTTAT
The DNA here is from genome assembly GCF_018296145.1 of Oncorhynchus tshawytscha. Taxonomy (NCBI): domain Eukaryota; kingdom Metazoa; phylum Chordata; class Actinopteri; order Salmoniformes; family Salmonidae; genus Oncorhynchus; species Oncorhynchus tshawytscha. The sequence continues at coordinate 6,529 of NW_024608900.1, forward strand.
ATACCTGACTTATACAGGTAGGTCAACACTGTTGTTATATACCTGACTTATACAGGTAGGTCAACACTGTGCTGTTATATACCTGACTTATACAGGTAGGTCAACACTGTTGTTATATACCTGACTTATACAGGTAGGTCAACACTGTGCTGTTATATACCTGAGTTATACAGGTAGGTCAACACTGTGCTGTTATATACCTGACTTATACAGGTAGGTCAACACTGTGCTGTTATATACCTGACTTATACAGGTAGGTCAACACTGTTGTTATATACCTGACTTATACAGGTAGGTCAACACTGTGCTGTTATATACCTGAGTTATACAGGTAGGTCAATACTGTGTTGTTATATACCTGACTTATACAGGTAGGTCAACACTGTGCTGTTATATACCTGAGTTATACAGGTAGGTCAACACTGTGCTGTTATATACCTGACTTATACAGGTAGGTCAACACTGTGCTGTTATATACCTGAGTTAGACAGGTAGGTCAACACTGTGCTGTTATATACCTGACTTATACAGGTAGGTCAACACTGTTGTTATATACCTGACTTATACAGGTAGGTCAACACTGTGCTGTTATATACCTGACTTATACAGGTAGGTCAACACTGTGCTGTTATATACCTGACTTATACAGGTAGGTCAACACTGTGCTGTTATATACCTGACTTATACAGGTAGGTCAACACTGTGCTGTTATATACCTGACTTATACAGGTAGGTCAACACTGTTGTTATATACCTGACTTATACAGGTAGGTCAACACTGTGCTGTTATATACCTGAGTTACTGTATACAGGTAGGTCAACACTGTTGTTATATACCTGACTTATACAGGTAGGTCAACACTGTGCTGTTATATACCTGACTTATACAGGTAGGTCAACACTGTGCTGTTATATACCTGAGTTATACAGGTAGGTCAACACTGTGCTGTTATATACCTGACTTATACAGGTAGGTCAACACTGTTGTTATATACCTGACTTATACAGGTAGGTCAACACTGTGCTGTTATATACCTGACTTATACAGGTAGGTCAACACTGTGCTGTTATATACCTGACTTATACAGGTAGGTCAACACTGTGCTGTTATATACCTGACTTATACAGGTAGGTCAACACTGTGCTGTTATATACCTGACTTATACAGGTAGGTCAACACTGTGCTGTTATATACCTGAGTTATACAGGTAGGTCAACACTGTGCTGTTATATACCTGACTTATACAGGTAGGTCAACACTGTGCTGTTATATACCAGAGTTACTGTATACAGGAAGGTCAACACTGTGCTGTTATATACCTGACTTATACAGGAAGGTCAACACTGTGCTGTTATATACCTGACTTATACAGGTAGGTCAATACTGTGTTGTTATATAGAAACAGGAGTCAAACAGGAGTCAGGAGTCAGGAGTTAGGAGTCAGGAGTTTAGGAGTCAGGGGTTTAGGAGTCAGGGGTTTAGGAGTCAGGGGTTTAGGAGTCAGGAGTTTAGGAGTCAGGGTTTTAGGAGTCAGGAGTTTAGGAGTCAGGCGTTAGGAGTCAGGAGTTTAGGAGTCAGGCGTTAGGAGTCAGGAGTTTAGGAGCAGGAGTTTAGGAGTCAGGAGTTTAGAAGTCAGGCGTTAGGAGTCAGGAGTTTAGGAGTCAGGAGTTTAGGAGTCAGGCGTTAGGAGTTTAGGTGTCAGGAGTTTAGGTGTCAGGAGTTTAGGTGTCAGGAGTTTAGGAGTCAGGAGTTTAGGAGTCAGGAGTTTAGGAGTCAGGAGTTAGGAGTTTAGGAGTCAGGAGTTTAGGAGTCAGGAGTTAGGATTCAGGAGTTAGGAGTTAGGAGTTTAGGAGTTAGGAGTTTAGGAGTCAGGAGTTTAGGAGTCAGGAGTTTAGGAGTCAGGCATTAGGAGTTAGGATTCAGGAGTTTAGGAGTCAGGAGTTTAGGAGTCAGGAGTCAGAGTTTAGGAGTCAGAGTTTAGGAGTCAGGAGTTTAGGAGTCAGGAGTTTAGGAGTCAGGAGTTTAGGAGTCAGGGAAATAGGATTTTGAATGGGAATCAATTGTAATCTCCAAAACCTAACGTGTGTGTGATCGTGTACATAATCATAACTGTGCTGTACTTAATAATGTTCATTGTGTTTTAGGACACATCGCTCCTTGGAGTGGTCGATTCTATTCACTGTGGGATACCGGGTAAGCACTAAACAGTACACACACACACACACACACACACACACACACACACACACACACACACACACAGACACAGACACAGACATACACACACACACACACACACACACACACCGGCCTCTGCTGTAGAGAGAGAAGGCTGTCAGAGTGCCCAATCAGCTGTTTATTTGTCTCAGAGTGCGTGTTCTGCTGCAGTGCAGTGTGGGTCGTGTCAGGTCTACGTGTGTCTAGTTTTACTCCCTGTGGATCACCTTTACCAAGGAACCACTGTGTTCCTCTTTCTGCCAATGTCCACTCACTTCCTGTAGCAACAACCTTCCACAGGCTCTTCAGATAAATCCTTTAAATCCCTCCCTCCCTCCCTCCCTTACCCCTCTCCCTCCCTCCCTCACCCCACCCCCTCTCTTCACCCTCCCTCCCACACCCCTCTCTCCCTCCCCCCCTCTCCCTCCCTCATCTCCCTCCTTCCTCTCTCTCCCTCCCTCCCTCAACCCACCCCCCTCTCCCTCCCTCCCTCCCCCTCCCCCCCCTCTCCCTCCCTCCTCCCTCCCTCTCCCTCCCTCCCTCCCTCCCCTCCCTCCCTCCCTCCCTCCTCTCCCTCCCTCTCTCCTTCTCTCCCTCCCTCCCTCCCTCCCTCCCTCCTCTCCCTCACCCCTCTCTCCCTCCCCCTCTCCCTCCCTCACCCCTCTCTCCCTTCCCCTCTCCCTCCCTCCCTCCTCTCCCTCCCCTCTCTCCTCTCTCCAGGTATGCTAAGATCCACATCCCCATCATAGCGTCTGTGTCGGAGCACCAGCCCACCACCTGGGTCTCGTTCTTCTTCGACCTCCACATCCTGGTCTGTACCTTTCCTGCTGGACTCTGGTTCTGCATCAAGAACATCAACGACGAGAGAGTCTTCGGTAAGACACGTCTACAGTTAGATGGCATGGCAATGTGTGTGTGTATGCAGGTGTGTGTGTGTGTATGCAGGTGTGTGTGTGTATGCAGGTGTGTGTGTGTATGCAGGTGTGTGTGTGTATGCAGGTGTGTGTGTGTGTATGCAGGTGTGTGTGTGTGTATGCAGGTGTGTGTGTGTGTATGCAGGTGTGTGTGTGTGTGTATGCAGGTGTGTGTGTGTATGCAGGTGTGTGTGTGTGTATGCAGGTGTGTGTGTGTATGCAGGTGTGTGTGTGTGTATGCAGGTGTGTGTGTATGCAGGTGTGTGTGTGTGTGTATGCAGGTGTGTGTGTGTATGCAGGTGTGTGTGTGTGTATGCAGGTGTGTGTGTGTGTATGCAGGTGTGTGTGTGTGTGTATGCAGGTGTGTGTGTGTGTATGCAGGTGTGTGTGTGTATGCAGGTGTGTGTGTGTATGCAGGTGTGTGTGTGTATGCAGGTGTGTGTGTGTGTGCAGGTGTGTGTGTGACCATAGAAATATAATGACTACAGCAATCATTACTATTCAAGTCAACAAACACACACACAGACACACACAGACACATAGAAACACATAAACACACACATACACACTCATACACACCCTGCTGTTCCTAGTGGTTCTTTAATAGGATCTCTGTGTTTAACCCTGCTGTTCCTAGTGGTTCTTTAATAGGATCTCTGTGTTTTACCCTGCTGTTCCTAGTGGTTCTGGATGCTGTTAGTGCTGTCTACTTCTCAGAGAGAGTAGTGTGTTAAACCCTAACCCAGTATATTAAACTCTAACCCAGTATATTAAACCCTAACCCAGTATATTAAACCCTAACCCAGTATATTAAACCGTAACCCAGTATATTAAACTCTAACCCAGTATATTAAACTCTAACCCAGTATATTAAACTCTAACCCAGTATATTAAACCCTAACCCAGTATATTAAACCCTAACCCGGTATATTAAACCCTAACCCAGTATATTAAACTCTATCCCAGTATATTAAACTCTAACCCTGTATATTAAACCCTAATCCAGTATATTAAACTCTAACCCAGTATATTAAACTCTATCCCAGTATATTAAACTCTAACCCTGTATATTAAACCCTAACCCAGTATATTAAACTCTAACCCAGTATATTAAACTCTAACCCTGCTCTCTGTCTCCCCCTAGTGGCCCTGTATGCCATCAGTGCTGTCTACTTTGCTGGAGTGATGGTCCGTCTGATGCTGACCCTGACCCCTGTAGTGTGTATGCTGTCAGCTATAGCCTTCTCCAGCGTGTTTGAACACTACCTAGGGGATGACATGAAGAGGGAGAGCCCTCCCATAGAGGACAGTAGTGATGAGGACGACAAGAGGAACTCTGGAAACCTCTATGATAAGGTATGACTAGAGGCTCTCTGGAAACCTCTATGATAAGGTATGACTAGAGGCTCTCTGGAAACCTCTATGATAAGGTTTGAGGATGACTAAAGGCCCTCTGGAAACCTCTATGATAAGATTTGAGGATGACTAGAGGCCCTCTGGAAACCTCTATGATAAGGTATGACTAGAGGCTCTCTGGAAACCTCTATGTTAAGGTATGAGGATGACTAGAGGCTCTCTGGAAACCTCTATGATAAGATTTGAGGATGACTAGAGGCTCTCTGGAAACATCTATGATAAGGTATGAGGATGACTAGAGGCTCTCTGGAAACCTCTATGATGTACAGGTTGCATTTATAGTTTAGTTCAGTATACATGTCAGTATAGTTCGTATTCAGTATACAGTTTGGTATCGTCAGTATTTAGTATACAGTTCAGTATAGTCAGTATTCAGTATACCGTTCGCTATAGTCAGTGTACAGTTCAGTAAAGTCAGTATTCAGTGTACAGTTCAGTAAAGTCAGTATTCAGTGTACAGTTCAGTATAGTCAGTATTCAGTATACAGTTTAGTATATTCAGTATTCAGTATACAGTTTGGTATCGTCAGTATTCAGTGTATAGTTCAGTATAGTCAGTATTCAGTATACAGTTTAGTATATTCAGTATTCAGTATATAGTTCAGTATAGTCAGTGTTCAGTATACAGTTCAGTATAGTCAGTATTCAGTATACAGTTCAGTATAGTCTGTGTTCAGTATCCAGTTCAGTATAGTCAGTATTCAGTATACAGTTCAGTATAGTCAGTATTCAGTATACAGTTCAGTATAGTCAGTATTCAGTATACAGTTCAGTATAGTCAGTATTCAGTATACAGTTCAATATAGTCAGTATACAGTTCAGTATAGTCAGTATTCAGTATACAGTTCAGTATAGTCAGTATCCAGTTCAGTATAGTCAGTATTCAGTATACAGTTCAGTATAGTCAGTATCCAGTTCAGTATAGTCAGTATTCAGTATACAGTTCAGTATAGTCAGTATCCAGTTCAGTATAGTCAGTATTCAGTATACAGTTCAGTATAGTCAGTATTCAGTATACAGTTCAGTATAGTCAGTATTCAGTTCAGTATAGTCAGTATCCAGTTCAGTATAGTCAGTATTCAGTATACAGTTCAGTATAGTCAGTATCCAGTTCAGTATAGTCAGTATACAGTTCAGTATAGTCAGTATTCAGTATACAGTTCAGTATAGTCAGTATCCAGTTCAGTATAGTCAGTATTCAGTATACAGTTCAGTATAGTCAGTATTCAGTATACAGTTCAGTATAGTCAGTATTCAGTATACAGTTCAGTATATTCAGTATTCAGGATATAGTTCAGTATACTGTAAAGTGTCGGTCCCATGTTTCATAAACTGAAATAACAGATCCCAGAAATGTAAGGTACCAAAGCTCTGACTACTGCAGTGCAACATAGTGCACTACAGTAGATAAGGATTGGAAGATACTAAAGCTCTGGCCAAAAGAAGTGGACTTCAGATGTACCTAAGGAGGCAAAGATAACTGAACTAAATGACTATCGCCCTACAGCACTCACTTCTGTCACCATGAAGAGAGAGACTATTCAAGGATCATTTCACTTCCACCTTACCTGACACTCTAGACCCCGTTCAATTTGCTTACCGCCCCAATAGATCCGTGCGTGCTCAGCCCCTCCTGTACTCCCTGTTCACCCACGACTGCGTGGCCACGCACGCCTCCAACTCAAATCATCAAGTTTGCAGACGACACAACAGTAGTGCGCTTGATTACCAACAACGACGAGACGGCCTACAGGGAGGAGGTGAGGGCACTCAGAGTGTGGTGTCAGGAAAATAACCTCTCACTCAATGTCAACAAAACAAAGGAGATGATGGTGGACTTCAGGAAACAGCAGAGGGAGCACCCCCTATCCACATTAATGGGACAGTAGTGGAGAGGGTGGAAAGCTTCAAGTTCTTCGGGGTACACATCACAGACAAACTGAAGGCGCAGCCTCGCCTCTTCAACCTCAGGGGCTGAAGAAATTCGGCTTGTCACCAATAAACACTCACAAACTTTTCTGATGCACAATTGAGAGCATCCTGTTGGGCTGCATCACCGCCTGGTACGGCAACTTCACCGCCCATAACCGTAAGGCTCTCCAGAGGGTAGTGAGGTCTGCACAACGCATCACAGGGGGCAAACTACCTGCCCTCCAGGACACCTACACCACCCGATGTCACAGGAAGGCCATAAAGATCATCAAGGACAACAACCACCCGAGTCACTGCCTGTTCACCCCGCTATCATCCAGAAGGCGAGGTCAGTACAGGTGCATCAAAACTGGGACCGAGAGACTGAAAAACAGCTTCTATCTCAAGGCCATCAGACTGTTAAATGTCCATCACTAGCCGGCTTCCACCCGGTTACTCAACTCTGCACCTTAGAGGCTGCTGCCCCATATACATAGACATGGAATCACTGGCCACTTTAAATAATGGAACACTGGTCACTTTAATAATGGAACACTGGTCACTTTAATAATGGAACACTGGTCACTTTAATAATGGAACACTAGTCACCTTAATAATGGAATCACTGGTCACTTTAATAATGGAACACTGGTCACTTTAATAATGGAACACTGGTCACTTTAATAATGGAACACTGGTCACTTTAATAATGGAACACTGGTCACTTTAAATAATGGAACACTGGTCACTTTAATAATGGAACACTGGTCACTTTAATAATGGAACACTGGTCACTTTAATAATGGAATCACTGGTCACTTTAATAATGGAACACTGGTCACTTTAATAATGGAATCACTGGTCACTTTAAATAATGGAACACTGGTCACTTTAATAATGGAACACTGGTCACTTTAATAATGGAACACTGGTCACTTTAATAATGGAACACTGGTCACTTTAATAATGGAACACTGGTCACTTTAATAATGGAATCACTGGCCACTTTAAATAATGGAACACTGGTCACTTTAATAATGGTCACTTAATAATGTTTACATACTGCTGTACTCATCTCATCTGTATATACTGTATTCTATTCTACTGTATTTACTAACTAGTCACCTTAATAATGTTTACATACTGCTGTACTCATCTCATATGTATATACTGTATTCTATTCTACTGTATTTACTAACTAGTCACCTTAATAATGTTTACATACTGCTGTACTCATCTCATCTGTATATACTGTATTCTATTCTACTGTATTTACTAACTAGTCACCTTAATAATGTTTACATACTGCTGTACTCATCTCATCTGTATATACTGTATTCTATTCTACTGTATTTACTAACTAGTCACTTTAATAATGTTTACATACTGCTGTACTCATCTCTGTATATACTGTATTCTATTCTACTGTATTTACTAACTAGTCACCTTAATAATGTTTACATACTGCTGTACTCATCTCATCTGTATATACTGTATTCTATTCTACTGTATTTACTAACTAGTCACCTTAATAATGTTTACATACTGCTGTACTCATCTCATCTGTATATACTGTATTCTATTCTACTGTATTTACTAACTAGTCACCTTAATAATGTTTACATACTGCTGTACTCATCTCACTGTATATAATAATGTATTTACTAACTAGTCACCTTAATAATGTTTACATACTGCTGTACTCATCTCATATGTATATACTGTATTCTATTCTACTGTATTTACTAACTAGTCACCTTAATAATGTTTACATACTGTACTCATCTCATCTGTATATACTGTATTCTATTCTACTGTATTTACTAACTAGTCACTTTAATAATGTTTACATACTGCTGTACTCATCTCATATGTATATACTGTATTCTATTCTACTGTATTTACTAACTAGTCACTTTAATAATGTTTACATACTGCTGTACTCATCTCATCTGTATATACTGTATTCTATTCTACTGTATTTACTAACTAGTCACTTTAATAATGTTTACATACTGCTGTACTCATCTCATATGTATATACTGTATTCTATACTGTATTTACTACTATCACTTAATAATGTTTACATACTGCTTTACTCATCTCATCTGTATATACTGTATTCTATTCTACTGTATTTACTAACTAGTCACCTTAATAATGTTTACATACTGCTGTTCTCATCTCATCTGTATATACTGTATTCTATTCTACTGTATTTACTAACTAGTCACTTTAATAATGTTTACATACTGCTGTACTCATCTCATATGTATATACTGTATTCTATTCTACTGTATTTACTAACTAGTCACCTTAATAATGTTTACATACTGCTGTCCTCATCTCATCTGTATATACTGTATTCTATTCTACTGTATTTACTAACTAGTCACCTTAATAATGTTTACATACTGCTGTCCTCATCTCATCTGTATATACTGTATTCTATTCTACTGTATTTACTAACTAGTCACCTTAATAATGTTTACATACTGCTGTACTCATCTCATATGTATATACTGTATTCTATTCTACTGTATTTACTAACTAGTCACCTTAATAATGTTTACATACTGTTAATAATTTACTAAACTCATATGAATACACTGTATTCTATTCTACTGTATTTTAGTCTATGCCACTCTGACATTGCTCAATCTAATATTTATATATTTCTTAATTCCATTCTTTTACTTTTAGATGTGTGTATTGTTGTGAATTGTTAGATATTACTGCACTGTTGGAGCCTGGAACACAAGCATTTAGTTAGATATTACTGCACTGTTGGAGCCTGGAACACAAGCATTTAGTTAGATATTACTGCACTGTTGGAGCCTGGAACACAAGCATTTAGTTAGATATTACTGCACTGTTGGAGCCTGGAACACAAGCATTTAGTTAGATACTACTGCACTGTTGGAGCCTGGAACACAAGCATTTAGTTAGATATTACTGCACTGTTGGAGCCTGGAACACAAGCATTTAGTTAGATACTACTGCACTGTTGGAGAATGGAACACAAGCATTTAGTTAGATATTACTGCACTGTTGGAGCCTGGAACACAAGCATTTAGTTAGATACTACTGCACTGTTGGAGCCTGGAACACAAGCATTTAGTTAGATACTACTGTACTGTTGGAGCTAGGAACACAAGCATTTAGTTAGATACTACTGTACTGTTGGAGCCTGGAACACAAGCATTTAGTTAGATACTACTGTACTGTTGGAGCTAGGAACACAAGCATTTAGTTAGATACTACTGTACTGTTGGAGCCTGGAACACAAGCATTTAGTTAGATACTACTGTACTGTTGGAGCCTGGAACACAAGCATTTAGTTAGATACTACTGCACTGTTGGAGCCTGGAACACAAGCATTTAGTTAGATACTACTGCACTGTTGGAGCCTGGAACACAAGCATTTAGTTAGATATTACTGCACTGTTGGAGCCTGGAACACAAGCATTTAGTTAGATACTACTGCACTGTTGGAGCCTGGAACACAAGCATTTAGTTAGATACTACTGCACTGTTGGAGCCTGGAACACAAGCATTTAGTTAGATATTACTGCACTGTTGGAGCCTGGAACACAAGCATTTAGTTAGATACTACTGCACTGTTGGAGAATGGAACACAAGCATTTAGTTAGATATTACTGCACTGTTGGAGCCTGGAACACAAGCATTTAGTTAGATATTACTGCACTGTTGGAGCCTGGAACACAAGCATTTAGTTAGATACTACTGCACTGTTGGAGCCTGGAACACAAGCATTTAGTTAGATATTACTGCACTGCTGGAGCCTGGAACACAAGCATTTAGTTAGATACTACTGCACTGTTGGAGCCTGGAACACAAGCATTTAGTTAGATACTACTGCACTGTTGGAGCCTGGAACACAAGCATTTAGTTAGATACTACTGCACTGTTGGAGCCTGGAACACAAGCATTTAGTTAGATACTACTGCACTGTTGGAGCCTGGAACACAAGCATTTAGTTAGATATTACTGCACTGTTGGAGCCTGGAACACAAGCATTTAGTTAGATACTACTGCACTGTTGGAGCCTGGAACACAAGCATTTAGTTAGATACTACTGCACTGTTGGAGCCTGGAACACAAGCATTTAGTTAGATATTACTGCACCTGGAACACAAGCATTTAGTTAGATACTACTGCACTGTTGGAGAATGGAACACAAGCATTTAGTTCGATATTACTGCACTGTTGGAGCCTGGAACACAAGCATTTAGTTAGATATTACTGCACTGTTGGAGCCTGGAACACAAGCATTTAGTTAGATACTACTGCACTGTTGGAGCCTGGAACACAAGCATTTAGTTAGATACTACTGCACTGTTGGAGCCTGGAACACAAGCATTTAGTTAGATACTACTGCACTGTTGGAGCCTGGAACACAAGCATTTAGTTAGATACTACTGCACTGTTGGAGCCTGGAACACAAGCATTTAGTTAGATACTACTGCACTGTTGGAGCCTGGAACACAAGCATTTAGTTAGATACTACTGCACTGTTGGAGCCTGGAACACAAGCATTTAGTTAGATACTACTGCACTGTTGGAGAATGGAACACAAGCATTTAGTTAGATATTACTGCACTGTTGGAGCCTGGAACACAAGCATTTAGTTAGATACTACTGCACTGTTGGAGAATGGAACACAAGCATTTAGTTAGATATTAATGCACTGTTGGAGCCTGGAACACAAGCATTTAGTTAGATATTACTGCACTGTTGGAGCCTGGAACACAAGCATTTAGTTAGATACTACTGCACTGTTGGAGCCTGGAACACAAGCATTTAGTTAGATACTACTGCACTGTTGGAGCCTGGAACACAAGCATTTAGTTAGATATTACTGCACTGTTGGAGCCTGGAACACAAGCATTTAGTTAGATACTACTGCACTGTTGGAGAATGGAACACAAGCATTTAGTTAGATATTACTGCACTGTTGGAGCCTGGAACACAAGCATTTAGTTAGATACTACTGCACTGTTGGAGCTAGGAACACAAGCATTTAGTTAGATACTACTGCACTGTTGGAGCTTGGAACACAAGCATTTAGTTAGATACTACTGTACTGTTGGAGCCTGGAACACAAGCATTTAGTTAGATACTACTGTACTGTTGGAGCCTGGAACACAAGCATTTAGTTAGATACTACTGTACTGTTGGAGCCTGGAACACAAGCATTTAGTTAGATACTACTGTACTGTTGGAGCCTGGAACACAAGCATTTAGTTAGATACTACTGTACTGTTGGAGCCTGGAACACAAGCATTTAGTTAGATACTACTGTACTGTTGGAGCCTGGAACACAAGCATTTAGTTAGATATTACTGCACTGTTGGAGCCTGGAACACAAGCATTTAGTTAGATACTACTGCACTGTTGGAGCCTGGAACACAAGCATTTAGTTAGATACTACTGCACTGTTGGAGCCTGGAACACAAGCATTTAGTTAGATATTACTGCACTGTTGGAGCCTGGAACACAAGCATTTAGTTAGATACTACTGCACTGTTGGAGAATGGAACACAAGCATTTAGTTAGATATTACTGCACTGTTGGAGCCTGGAACACAAGCATTTAGTTAGATATTACTGCACTGTTGGAGCCTGGAACACAAGCATTTAGTTAGATACTACTGCACTGTTGGAGCCTGGAACACAAGCATTTAGTTAGATATTACTGCACTGCTGGAGCCTGGAACACAAGCATTTAGTTAGATACTACTGCACTGTTGGAGCCTGGAACACAAGCATTTAGTTAGATACTACTGCACTGTTGGACCCTGGAACACAAGCATTTAGTTAGATACTACTGCACTGTTGGAGCCTGGAACACAAGCATTTAGTTAGATATTACTGCACTGTTGGAGCCTGGAACACAAGCATTTAGTTAGATACTACTGCACTGTTGGAGCCTGGAACACAAGCATTTAGTTAGATATTACTGCACTGTTGGAGCCTGGAACACAAGCATTTAGTTAGATACTACTGCACTGTTGGAGAATGGAACACAAGCATTTAGTTAGATATTACTGCACTGTTGGAGCCTGGAACACAAGCATTTAGTTAGATATTACTGCACTGTTGGAGCCTGGAACACAAGCATTTAGTTAGATACTACTACACTGTTGGAGCCTGGAACACAAGCATTTAGTTAGATACTACTGCACTGTTGGAGCCTGGAACACAAGCATTTAGTTAGATACTACTGCACTGTTGGAGCCTGGAACACAAGCATTTAGTTTGATACTACTGCACTGTTGGAGCCTGGAACACACATTTAGTTAGATACTACTGCACTGTTGGAGCCTGGAACACAAGCATTTAGTTAGATATTTAGTTAAATCTGTTAAATATGGACCAATAACATCTGATAAATATGGACCAATACCATCTGTTAAATATGGACCAATAACATCTGATAAATATGGACCAATAACATCTGTTAAATATGGACCAATAACACCTGTTAAATATGGACCAATAACATCTGTTAAATATGGACCAATAACATCTGTTAAATATGGACCAATAACATCTGATAAATATGGACCAATAACATCTGTTAAATATGGACCAATAACATCTGTTAAATATGGACCAATTACATCTGTTAAATATGGACCAATTACATCTGTTAAATATGTGTATGGACCAATAACACCTGTTAAATATGGACCAATAACATCTGTTAAATATGGACCAATAACATCTGATAAATATGGACCAATAACATCTGATAAATATGTGTATGGACCAATAACATCTGATAAATATGGACCAATAACATCTGTTAAATATGGACCAATAACACCTGATAAATATGGACCAATAACATCTGATAAATATGTGTATGGACCAATAACATCTGATAAATATGGACCAATAACATCTGATAAATATGGACCAATAACACCTGATAAATATGGACCAATAACATCTGTTAAATATGGACCAATAACACCTGATAAATATGGACCAATAACATCTGTTAAATATGGACCAATAACACCTGATAAATATGGACCAATAACACCTGTTAAATATGGACCAATAACACCTGATAAATATGGACCAATTACATCTGTTAAATATGGACCAATAACACCTGATAAATATGGACCAATAACATGTTAAATATGGACCAATAACATCTGTTAAATATGGACCAATTACATCTGATAAATATGGACCAATAACACCTGATAAATATGGACCAATAACATCTGATAAATATGGACCAATAACATCTGATAAATATGGACCAATAACATCTGTTAAATATGGACCAATAACATCTGTTAAATATGGACCAATAACATCTGTTAAATATGGACCAATAACATCTGCTAAATATGGACCAATAACATCTGTTAAATATGGACCAATAACATCTGTTAAATATGGACCAATAACATCTGTTAAATATGGACCAATAACATCTGATAAATATGGACCAATAACATCTGATAAATATGGACCAATAACATCTGTTAAATATGGACCAATAACACCTGATAAATATGGACCAATAACATCTGATAAATATGGACCAATAACATCTGTTAAATATGGACCAATAACATCTGATAAATATGGACCAATAACATCTGATAAATATGGACCAATAACATCTGTTAAATATGGACCAATAACATCTGTTAAATATGGACCAATAACACCTGTTAAATATGGACCAATAACATCTGATAAATATGGACCAATAACATCTGATAAATATGGACCAATAACATCTGATAAATATGGACCAATAACATCTGATAAATATGGACCAATAACATCTGATAAATATGGACCAGTACAATTTGTTTTGGTTTAAAGTACATAACTGGTTTAGATTTTGGTAACTCATTTCTTTGTCGAGACAGTTGATGAGGATCTCATATTGGTATTAGAGCTGTTGACATTTTCCTAACGTGAAGTAAACTGATACCATATCTATTAGATGTGTCTTCCCACAAACTGATTGTCTATATGTTTTTGGTGTCACTGCATATGAAAAGAGGGATTTGCAGTTCTGATATTTGACTGAACGTACCATATTAGCAGGGGTTTTTAGTGATGTGTGACTGATATCTGTGAGTTCCTGTCTCCCTCTGCAGGCAGGGAAGGTCCGTAAGCACGTCTCAGAGCAGGAGAAGACAGAGGAAGGTCTGGGGCCCAACATTAAGAGTATCGTCACCATGTTGATGTTGATGCTGCTGATGATGTTCGCTGTCCACTGCACCTGGGTTACTAGTAACGCCTACTCCAGCCCTAGTGTGGTGCTGGCCTCTTATAACAACGATGGGTAAGACCACACACACACATACACACACATATACACACACACACACATACACACACATATACACACACTCTCTTCAGTTGATTAGTTTCCTCTGGAACTGTCATTTCCTAATGTGTCTCTTTCTCTCTGTTTCTCTCTCTCTCTAGTTTCTCTCTCTAGTTGTTTCTCTCTCTCTGTTTCTCTCTCTCTGTTTCTCTCTCTCTGTTTCTCTCTCTAGTTGTTTCTCTCTCTCTGTTTCTCTCTCTCTGTTTCTCTCTCTAGTTGTTTCTCTCTCTCTAGTTGTTTCTCTCTCTGTTTCTCTCTCTCTGTTTCTCTCTCTCTGTTTCTCTCTCTGTGTTTCTTTCTCTGTTTCTCTCTCTAGTTTCTCTCTCTAGTTGTTTCTCTCTAGTTGTTTCTCTCTCTAGTTGTTTCTCTCTCTCTGTTTCTCTCTCTAGTTGTTTCTCTCTCTCTGTTTCTCTCTCTCTGTTTCTCTCTCTAGTTGTTTCTCTCTCTGTTTCTCTCTCTAGTTGTTTCTCTCTCTGTTTTCTCTCTCTAGTTGTTTCTCTCTCTCTGTTTCTCTCTCTAGTTGTTTCTCTCTCTCTGTTTTTTCTCTGTTTCTCTAGTTGTTTCTCTCTCTGTTTCTCTCTCTAGTTGTTTCTCTCTCTGTTTCTCTCTCTAGTTGTTTCTCTCTCTGTTTCTCTCTCTAGTTGTTTCTCTCTCTCTGTTTCTCTCTCTAGTTGTTTCTCTCTCTGTTTCTCTCTCTAGTTGTTTCTCTCTCTGTTTCTCTCTCTAGTTGTTTCTCTCTCTGTTTCTCTCTCTGTTTCTCTCTCTGTTTCTCTCTCTAGTTGTTTCTCTCTCTCTGTTTCTCTCTCTGTTTTCTCTCTCTGTTTCTCTCTCTAGTTGTTTCTCTCTCTCTGTTTCTCTCTCTAGTTGTCTCTCTGTTTCTCTCTCTGTTTCTCTCTCTAGTTGTTTCTCTCTC
The DNA here is from genome assembly GCF_018296145.1 of Oncorhynchus tshawytscha. Classification (NCBI taxonomy): domain Eukaryota; kingdom Metazoa; phylum Chordata; class Actinopteri; order Salmoniformes; family Salmonidae; genus Oncorhynchus; species Oncorhynchus tshawytscha. Next base: position 22,295 of record NW_024608900.1, read on the forward strand.
TAGTTGTTTCTCTCTCTCTGTTTCTCTCTCTAGTTGTTTCTCTCTCTAGTTGTTTTCTCTCTCTGTTTCTCTCTCTGTTTCTCTCTCTAGTTGTTTCTCTCTCTAGTTGTTTCTCTCTCTCTGTTTCTTTCTGTTTCTCTCTCTAGTTGTTTCTCTCTCTAGTTGTTTCTCTCTCTGTTTCTCTCTCTAGTTGTTTCTCTCTCTAGTTGTTTCTCTCTCTCTGTTTCTCTCTCTGTTTCTCTCTCTAGTTGTTTTCTCTCTCTGTTGTTTCTCTCTAGTTGTTTCTCTCTCTCTGTTTCTCTCTCTAGTTGTTTCTCTCTCTAGTTGTTTCTCTCTCTCTGTTTTCTCTCTAGTTGTTTCTCTCTCTAGTTGTTTCTCTCTCTCTGTTTCTCTCTCTAGTTGTTTCTCTCTCTCTGTTTCTCTCTCTGTTTCTCTCTCTAGTTGTTTCTCTCTCTGTTTCTCTCTCTCTGTTTCTCTCTCTAGTTGTTTCTCTCTCTCTGTTTCTCTCTCTCTGTTTCTCTCTCTCTGTTTATCTCTCTAGTTGTTTCTCTCTCTACTTGTTTCTCTCTCTAGTTGTTTCTCTCTCTGTTTCTCTCTCTGTTTCTCTCTCTAGTTGTTTCTCTCTCTAGTTGTTTCTCTCTCTGTTTCTCTCTCTAGCTGTTTCTCTCTCTAGTTGTTTCTCTCTCTGTTTCTCTCTCTAGTTGTTTCTCTCTCTGTTGTTTCTCTTTCTCTCTCTGTTTCTCTCTCTGTTTCTCTCTCTAGTTGTTTCTCTCTCTAGTTGTTTCTCTCTCTAGTTGTTTCTCTCTCTAGTTGTTTCTCTCTCTAGTTGTTTCTCTCTCTAGTTGTTTCTCTCTCTCTGTTTCTCTCTCTAGTTGTTTCTCTCTCTCTGTTTCTCTCTCTAGTTGTTTCTCTCTCTGTTTCTCTCTCTAGTTGTTTCTCTCTCTCTGTTTCTCTCTCTGTTTCTCTCTCTAGTTGTTTCTCTCTCTAGTTGTTTCTCTCTCTAGTTGTTTCTCTCTCTAGTTGTTTCTCTCTCTAGTTGTTTCTCTCTCTAGTTGTTTCTCTCTCTAGTTGTTTCTCTCTCTAGTTGTTTCTCTCTCTAGTTGTTTCTCTCTCTGTTTCTCTCTCTAGTTGTTTCTCTCTCTAGTTGTTTCTCTCTCTGTTTCTCTCTCTAGTTGTTTCTCTCTCTGTTTCTCTCTCTAGTTGTTTCTCTCTCTGTTTTCTCTCTCTGTTTTTCTCTCTCTGTTTCTCTCTCTAGTTGTTTCTCTCTCTCTGTTTCTCTCTCTAGTTGTTTCTCTCTCTGTTTCTCTCTCTAGTTGTTTCTCTCTCTCTGTTTCTCTCTCTAGTTGTTTCTCTCTCTCTGTTTCTCTCTCTCTGTTTCTCTCTCTAGTTGTTTCTCTCTCTGTTTCTCTCTCTAGTTGTTTCTCTCTCTCTGTTTCTCTCTCTAGTTGTTTCTCTCTCTAGTTGTTTCTCTCTCTAGTTGTTTCTCTCTAGTTGTTTCTCTCTCTAGTTGTTTCTCTCTCTGTTTCTCTCTCTAGTTGTTTCTCTCTCTCTGTTTCTCTCTCTAGTTGTTTCTCTCTCTGTTTCTCTCTCTAGTTGTTTCTCTCTCTCTAGTTGTTTTCTCTCTCTCTAGTTGTTTCTCTCTCTAGTTGTTTCTCTCTCTAGTTGTTTTCTCTCTCTAGTTGTTTCTCTCTCTAGTTGTTTCTCTCTCTAGTTGTTTCTCTCTCTCTGTTTCTCTCTCTAGTTGTTTCTCTCTCTCTGTTTCTCTCTCTAGTTGTTTCTCTCTCTGTTTCTCTCTCTAGTTGTTTCTCTCTCTGTTTCTCTCTCTAGTTGTTTCTCTCTCTGTTTCTCTCTCTAGTTGTTTCTCTCTCTCTGTTTCTCTCTCTAGTTGTTTCTCTCTCTGTTTCTCTCTCTAGTTGTTTCTCTCTCTCTGTTTCTCTCTCTGGTTGTTTCTCTCTCTCTGTTTCTCTCTCTCTGTTTCTCTCTCTAGTTGTTTCTCTCTCTGTTTCTCTCTCTAGTTGTTTCTCTCTCTCTGTTTCTCTCTCTAGTTGTTTCTCTCTCTCTGTTTCTCTCTCTCTGTTTCTCTCTCTAGTTGTTTTCTCTCTCTGTTTCTCTCTCTCTGTTTCTCTCTCTCTGTTTCTCTCTCTAGTCTGTTTCTCTCTCTCTGTTTCTCTCTCTCTGTTTCTCTCTCTAGTTGTTTCTCTCTCTGTTTCTCTCTCTCTGTTTCTCTCTCTGTTTCTCTCTCTCTGTTTCTCTCTCTGTTTCTCTCTCTAGTTGTTTCTCTCTCTCTGTTTCTCTCTCTGGTTGTTTCTCTCTCTCTGTTTCTCTCTCTCTGTTTCTCTCTCTAGTTGTTTCTCTCTCTCTGTTTCTCTCTCTCTGTTTCTCTCTCTAGTTGTTTCTCTCTCTAGTTGTTTCTCTCTCTCTGTTTCTCTCTCTGTTTCTCTCTCTAGTTGTTTCTCTCTCTCTGTTTCTCTCTCTAGTTGTTTCTCTCTCTCTGTTTCTCTCTCTGTTTCTCTCTCTAGTTGTTTCTCTCTCTGTTCTCTCTCTCTGTTTCTCTCTCTAGTTGTTTCTCTCTCTCTGTTTCTCTCTCTAGTTGTTTCTCTCTCTAGTTGTTTCTCTCTCTAGTTGTTTCTCTCTCTAGTTGTTTCTCTCTCTAGTTGTTTCTCTCTCTGTTTCTCTCTCTAGTTGTTTCTCTCTCTAGTTGTTTCTCTCTCTGTTTCTCTCTCTAGTTGTTTCTCTCTCTGTTTCTCTCTCTAGTTGTTTCTCTCTCTCTGTTTCTCTCTCTAGTTGTTTCTCTCTCTCTGTTTCTCTCTCTGTTTCTCTCTCTGTTTCTCTCTCTAGTTGTTTCTCTCTCTCTGTTTCTCTCTCTAGTTGTTTCTCTCTCTCTGTTTCTCTCTCTAGTTGTTTCTCTCTCTAGTTGTTTCTCTCTCTCTGTTTCTCTCTCTAGTTGTTTCTCTCTCTCTGTTTCTCTCTCTAGTTGTTTCTCTCTCTCTGTTTCTCTCTCTAGTTGTTTCTCTCTCTCTGTTTCTCTCTCTGTTTCTCTCTCTGTTTCTCTCTCTAGTTGTTTCTCTCTCTAGTTGTTTCTCTCTCTAGTTGTTTCTCTCTCTAGTTGTTTCTCTCTCTAGTTGTTTCTCTCTCTAGTTGTTTCTCTCTCTCTGTTTCTCTCTCTAGTTGTTTCTCTCTCTCTGTTTCTCTCTCTAGTTGTTTCTCTCTCTCTGTTTCTCTCTCTAGTTGTTTCTCTCTCTGTTTCTCTCTCTAGTTGTTTCTCTCTCTGTTTCTCTCTCTAGTTGTTTCTCTCTCTGTTTCTCTCTCTAGTTGTTTCTCTCTCTCTGTTTCTCTATCTAGTTGTTTCTCTCTCTGTTTCTCTCTCTAGTTGTTTCTCTCTCTCTGTTTCTCTCTCTGGTTGTTTCTCTCTCTGTTTCTCTCTCTCTGTTTCTCTCTCTAGTTGTTTCTCTCTCTGTTTCTCTCTCTAGTTGTTTCTCTCTCTGTTTCTCTCTCTAGTTGTTTCTCTCTCTCTGTTTCTCTCTCTGTTTCTCTCTCTGTTTCTCTCTCTAGTTGTTTCTCTCTCTAGTTGTTTCTCTCTCTAGTTGTTTCTCTCTCTAGTTGTTTCTCTCTCTAGTTGTTTCTCTCTCTCTGTTTCTCTCTCTAGTTGTTTCTCTCTCTCTGTTTTCTCTCTCTGTTTCTCTCTCTAGTTGTTTCTCTCTCTAGTTGTTTCTCTCTCTCTGTTTCTCTCTCTAGTTGTTCTCTCTCTCTGTTTCTCTCTCTCTGTTTCTCTCTCTCTGTTTCTCTCTCTCTTGTTTCTCTCTCTAGTTGTTTCTCTCTCTAGTTGTTTTCTCTCTCTGTTTCTCTCTCTAGTTGTTTCTCTCTCTAGTTGTTTCTCTCTCTGTTTCTCTCTCTAGTTGTTTCTCTCTCTGTTTCTCTCTCTAGTTGTTTCTCTCTCTCTGTTTCTCTCTCTAGTTGTTTCTCTCTCTCTGTTTCTCTCTCTGTTTCTCTCTCTGTTTCTCTCTCTAGTTGTTTCTCTCTCTAGTTGTTTCTCTCTCTGTTTCTCTCTCTAGTTGTTTCTCTCTCTCTGTTTCTCTCTCTAGTTGTTTCTCTCTCTCTGTTTCTCTCTCTAGTTGTTTCTCTCTCTGTTTCTCTCTCTAGTTGTTTCTCTCTCTCTGTTTCTCTCTCTAGTTGTTTCTCTCTCTCTGTTTCTCTCTCTGTTTCTCTCTCTGTTTCTCTCTCTAGTTGTTTCTCTCTCTCTGTTTCTCTCTCTAGTTGTTTCTCTCTCTAGTTGTTTCTCTCTCTGTTTCTCTCTCTAGTTGTTTCTCTCTCTGTTTCTCTCTCTCTGTTTCTCTCTCTAGTTGTTTCTCTCTCTCTGTTTCTCTCTCTAGTTGTTTTCTCTCTCTCTGTTTCTCTCTCTAGTTGTTTCTCTCTCTGTTTCTCTCTCTAGTTGTTTCTCTCTCTGTTTCTCTCTCTAGTTGTTTTCTCTCTCTGTTTCTCTCTCTAGTTGTTTCTCTCTCTCTGTTTCTCTCTCTAGTTGTTTCTCTCTCTGTGTTTCTCTCTCTAGTTGTTTCTCTCTCTCTGTTTCTCTCTCTAGTTGTTTCTCTCTCTGTTTCTCTCTCTCTGTTTCTCTCTCTAGTTGTTTCTCTCTCTGTTTCTCTCTCTAGTTGTTTCTCTCTCTCTGTTTCTCTCTCTAGTTGTTTCTCTCTCTAGTTGTTTCTCTCTCTAGTTGTTTCTCTCTCTAGTTGTTTCTCTCTCTAGTTGTTTCTCTCTCTGTTTCTCTCTCTAGTTGTTTCTCTCTCTCTGTTTCTCTCTCTAGTTGTTTCTCTCTCTGTTTCTCTCTCTAGTTGTTTCTCTCTCTCTAGTTGTTTTTCTCTCTCTAGTTGTTTCTCTCTCTAGTTGTTTCTCTCTCTCTAGTTGTTTCTCTCTCTAGTTGTTTCTCTCTCTAGTTGTTTCTCTCTCTAGTTGTTTCTCTCTCTCTGTTTCTCTCTCTAGTTGTTTCTCTCTCTCTGTTTCTCTCTCTAGTTGTTTCTCTCTCTGTTTCTCTCTCTAGTTGTTTCTCTCTCTGTTTCTCTCTCTAGTTGTTTCTCTCTCTGTTTCTCTCTCTAGTTGTTTCTCTCTCTCTGTTTCTCTCTCTAGTTGTTTCTCTCTCTGTTTCTCTCTCTAGTTGTTTCTCTCTCTCTGTTTCTCTCTCTGGTTGTTTCTCTCTCTCTGTTTCTCTCTCTCTGTTTCTCTCTCTAGTTGTTTCTCTCTCTGTTTCTCTCTCTAGTTGTTTCTCTCTCTCTGTTTCTCTCTCTGGTTGTTTCTCTCTCTCTGTTTCTCTCTCTCTGTTTCTCTCTCTAGTTGTTTCTCTCTCTCTGTTTCTCTCTCTTGTTTCTCTCTCTCTGTTTCTCTCTCTAGTTGTTTCTCTCTCTCTGTTTCTCTCTCTCTGTTTCTCTCTCTAGTTGTTTCTCTCTCTGTTTCTCTCTCTCTGTTTCTCTCTCTGTTTCTCTCTCTCTGTTTCTCTCTCTGTTTCTCTCTCTAGTTGTTTCTCTCTCTCTGTTTCTCTCTCTGGTTGTTTCTCTCTCTCTGTTTCTCTCTCTCTGTTTCTCTCTCTAGTTGTTTCTCTCTCTCTGTTTCTCTCTCTCTGTTTCTCTCTCTAGTTGTTTCTCTCTCTAGTTGTTTCTCTCTCTCTGTTTTCTCTCTCTGTTTCTCTCTCTAGTTGTTTCTCTCTCTCTGTTTCTCTCTCTAGTTGTTTCTCTCTCTCTGTTTCTCTCTCTGTTGTTCTCTCTAGTTGTTTCTCTCTCTGTTTTCTCTCTCTGTTTCTCTCTCTAGTTGTTTTCTCTCTCTGTTTCTCTCTCTCTGTTTCTCTCTCTCTGTTTCTCTCTCTCTTGTTTCTCTCTCTAGTTGTTTCTCTCTCTAGTTGTTTCTCTCTCTGTTTCTCTCTCTAGTTGTTTCTCTCTCTAGTTGTTTCTCTCTCTGTTTCTCTCTCTAGTTGTTTCTCTCTCTGTTTCTCTCTCTAGTTGTTTCTCTCTCTCTGTTTCTCTCTCTAGTTGTTTCTCTCTCTCTGTTTCTCTCTCTGTTTCTCTCTCTGTTTCTCTCTCTAGTTGTTTCTCTCTCTAGTTGTTTCTCTCTCTCGTTGTTTCTCTCTCTAGTTGTTTCTCTCTCTAGTTGTTTCTCTCTCTCTGTTTCTCTCTCTAGTTGTTTCTCTCTCTCTGTTTCTCTCTCTAGTTGTTTCTCTCTCTCTGTTTCTCTCTCTAGTTGTTTCTCTCTCTCTGTTTCTCTCTCTGTTTCTCTCTCTGTTTCTCTCTCTAGTTGTTTCTCTCTCTAGTTGTTTCTCTCTCTAGTTGTTTCTCTCTCTATTTGTTTCTCTCTCTAGTTGTTTCTCTCTCTCTGTTTCTCTCTCTAGTTGTTTCTCTCTCTCTGTTTCTCTCTCTAGTTGTTTCTCTCTCTCTGTTTCTCTCTCTAGTTGTTTCTCTCTCTGTTTCTCTCTCTAGTTGTTTCTCTCTCTGTTTCTCTCTCTAGTTGTTTCTCTCTCTGTTTCTCTCTCTAGTTGTTTCTCTCTCTCTGTTTCTCTCTCTAGTTGTTTCTCTCTCTGTTTCTCTCTCTAGTTGTTTCTCTCTCTCTGTTTCTCTCTCTGGTTGTTTCTCTCTCTGTTTCTCTCTCTCTGTTTCTCTCTCTAGTTGTTTTCTCTCTCTGTTTCTCTCTCTGTTTCTCTCTCTCTGTTTCTCTCTCTAGTTGTTTCTCTCTCTAGTTGTTTCTCTCTCTAGTTGTTTCTCTCTCTAGTTGTTTCTCTCTCTAGTTGTTTCTCTCTCTAGTTGTTTCTCTCTCTGTTTCTCTCTCTAGTTGTTTCTCTCTCTCTGTTTCTCTCTCTAGTTGTTTCTCTCTCTGTTTCTCTCTCTAGTTGTTTTCTCTCTCTAGTTGTTTTCTCTCTCTCTAGTTGTTTCTCTCTCTAGTTGTTTCTCTCTCTCTAGTTGTTTCTCTCTCTCTAGTTGTTTCTCTCTCTAGTTGTTTCTCTCTCTCTAGTTGTTTCTCTCTCTCTGTTTCTCTCTCTAGTTGTTTCTCTCTCTCTGTTTCTCTCTCTAGTTGTTTCTCTCTCTGTTTCTCTCTCTAGTTGTTTCTCTCTCTGTTTCTCTCTCTAGTTGTTTCTCTCTCTGTTTCTCTCTCTAGTTGTTTCTCTCTCTCTGTTTCTCTCTCTAGTTGTTTCTCTCTCTGTTTCTCTCTCTAGTTGTTTCTCTCTCTCTGTTTCTCTCTCTGGTTGTTTCTCTCTCTCTGTTTCTCTCTCTCTGTTTCTCTCTCTAGTTGTTTCTCTCTCTGTTTCTCTCTCTAGTTGTTTCTCTCTCTCTGTTTCTCTCTCTGGTTGTTTCTCTCTCTCTGTTTCTCTCTCTCTGTTTCTCTCTCTAGTTGTTTCTCTCTCTCTGTTTCTCTCTCTCTGTTTCTCTCTCTCTGTTTCTCTCTCTAGTTGTTTCTCTCTCTCTGTTTCTCTCTCTCTGTTTCTCTCTCTAGTTGTTTCTCTCTCTGTTTCTCTCTCTCTGTTTCTCTCTCTGTTTCTCTCTCTCTGTTTCTCTCTCTGTTTCTCTCTCTCTCTTTTCTCTCTCTCTGTTTTCTCTCTCTCTGTTTCTCTCTCTAGTTGTTTCTCTCTCTCTCTGTTTTCTCTCTCTGTTTTCTCTCTCTCTGTTTCTCTCTCTAGTTGTTTCTCTCTCTGTTGTTTCTCTCTCTAGTTGTTCTCTCTCTCTGTTTCTCTCTCTAGTTGTTTCTCTCTCTCTGTTTCTCTCTCTAGTTGTTTCTCTCTCTCTGTTTTCTCTCTAGTTGTTTCTCTCTCTGTTTCTCTCTCTAGTTGTTTCTCTCTCTGTTTCTCTCTCTAGTTGTTTCTCTCTCTGTTTCTCTCTCTAGTTGTTTCTCTCTCTCTGTTTCTCTCTCTAGTTGTTTTCTCTCTCTGTTTCTCTCTCTAGTTGTTTCTCTCTCTCTGTTTCTCTCTCTGGTTGTTTCTCTCTCTCTGTTTCTCTCTCTCTGTTTCTCTCTCTAGTTGTTTCTCTCTCTGTTTCTCTCTCTAGTTGTTTCTCTCTCTGTTTCTCTCTCTAGTTGTTTCTCTCTCTAGTTGTTTCTCTCTCTAGTTGTTTCTCTCTCTAGTTGTTTCTCTCTCTAGTTGTTTCTCTCTCTGTTTCTCTCTCTCTGTTTCTCTCTCTAGTTGTTTCTCTCTCTCTGTTTCTCTCTAGTTGTTTCTCTCTCTGTTTCTCTCTCTAGTTGTTTCTCTCTCTCTAGTTGTTTCTCTCTCTCTCTAGTTGTTTCTCTCTCTAGTTGTTTCTCTCTCTCTAGTTGTTTCTCTCTCTAGTTGTTTCTCTCTCTCTGTTTCTCTCTCTAGTTGTTTCTCTCTCTCTGTTTCTCTCTCTAGTTGTTTCTCTCTCTCTGTTTCTCTCTCTAGTTGTTTCTCTCTCTGTTTCTCTCTCTAGTTGTTTTCTCTCTCTGTTTCTCTCTCTAGTTGTTTCTCTCTCTGTTTCTCTCTCTAGTTGTTTCTCTCTCTCTGTTTCTCTCTCTAGTTGTTTCTCTCTCTGTTTCTCTCTCTAGTTGTTTCTCTCTCTCTGTTTCTCTCTCTGGTTGTTTCTCTCTCTCTGTTTCTCTCTCTCTGTTTCTCTCTCTAGTTGTTTCTCTCTCTGTTTCTCTCTCTAGTTGTTTCTCTCTCTCTGTTTCTCTCTCTGGTTGTTTCTCTCTCTCTGTTTCTCTCTCTCTGTTTCTCTCTCTAGTTGTTTTCTCTCTCTGTTTCTCTCTCTCTGTTTCTCTCTCTCTGTTTCTCTCTCTAGTTGTTTCTCTCTCTCTGTTTCTCTCTCTCTGTTTCTCTCTCTAGTTGTTTCTCTCTCTGTTTCTCTCTCTCTGTTTCTCTCTCTGTTTCTCTCTCTCTGTTTCTCTCTCTGTTTCTCTCTCTCTGTTTTCTCTCTCTCTGTTTCTCTCTCTCTCTGTTTCTCTCTCTCTGTTTTCTCTCTCTCTGTTTTCTCTCTCTGTTTCTCTCTCTCTCTGTTTCTCTCTCTCTCTGTTTTCTCTCTCTCTGTTTCTCTCTCTCTGTTTCTCTCTCTGTTTCTCTCTCTAGTTGTTTCTCTCTCTAGTTGTTTCTCTCTCTCTGTTTCTCTCTCTAGTTGTTTCTCTCTCTAGTTGTTTCTCTCTCTCTGTTTCTCTCTCTGTTTCTCTCTCTAGTTGTTTCTCTCTCTCTGTTTCTCTCTCTAGTTGTTTCTCTCTCTCTGTTTCTCTCTCTAGTTGTTTCTCTCTCTGTTTCTCTCTCTAGTTGTTTCTCTCTCTCTAGTTGTCTCTCTCTAGTTGTTTCTCTCTCTAGTTGTTTCTCTCTCTAGTTGTTTCTCTCTCTAGTTTTTCTCTCTCTAGTTGTTTCTCTCTCTAGTTGTTTCTCTCTCTAGTTGTTTCTCTCTCTCTGTTTCTCTCTCTAGTTGTTTCTCTCTCTGTTTCTCTCTCTAGTTGTTTCTCTCTCTGTTTCTCTCTCTAGTTTTTTCTCTCTCTGTTTCTCTCTCTAGTTGTTTCTCTCTCTGTTTCTCTCTCTAGTTGTTTCTCTCTCTCTGTTTCTCTCTCTAGTTGTTTCTCTCTCTGTTTCTCTCTCTAGTTGTTTCTCTCTCTCTGTTTCTCTCTCTAGTTGTTTTCTCTCTCTGTTTCTCTCTCTCTGTTTCTCTCTCTAGTTGTTTCTCTCTCTGTTTCTCTCTCTAGTTGTTTCTCTCTCTCTGTTTCTCTCTCTGGTTGTTTCTCTCTCTCTGTTTCTCTCTCTCTGTTTCTCTCTCTAGTTGTTTCTCTCTGTTTCTCTCTCTCTGTTTCTCTCTCTCTGTTTCTCTCTCTAGTTGTTTCTCTCTCTCTGTTTCTCTCTCTCTGTTTCTCTCTCTAGTTGTTTCTCTCTCTGTTTCTCTCTCTCTGTTTCTCTCTCTCTGTTTCTCTCTCTCTGTTTCTCTCTCTGTTTCTCTCTCTCTGTTTCTCTCTCTCTCTGTTTCTCTCTCTCTCTGTTTCTCTCTCTCTGTTTCTCTCTCTCTCTGTTTCTCTCTCTCTGTTTCTCTCTCTCTCTGTTTTTCTCTCTAGTTGTTTCTCTCTCTCTGTTCTCTCTCTCTGTTTCTCTCTCTGTTTCTCTCTCTAGTTGTTTCTCTCTCTAGTTGTTTCTCTCTCTCTGTTTCTCTCTCTAGTTGTTTCTCTCTCTAGTTGTTTCTCTCTCTGTTTCTCTCTCTAGTTGTTTCTCTCTCTAGTTGTTTCTCTCTCTCTGTTTCTCTCTCTAGTTGTTTCTCTCTCTCTGTTTCTCTCTCTAGTTGTTTCTCTCTCTCTGTTTCTCTCTCTGTTTCTCTCTCTGTTTCTCTCTCTAGTTGTTTCTCTCTCTAGTTGTTTCTCTCTCTAGTTGTTTCTCTCTCTAGTTGTTTCTCTCTCTAGTTGTTTCTCTCTCTAGTTGTTTCTCTCTCTCTGTTTCTCTCTCTAGTTGTTTCTCTCTCTCTGTTTCTCTCTCTAGTTGTTTCTCTCTCTCTGTTTCTCTCTCTAGTTGTTTCTCTCTCTGTTTCTCTCTCTAGTTGTTTCTCTCTCTGTTTCTCTCTCTAGTTGTTTCTCTCTCTGTTTCTCTCTCTAGTTGTTTCTCTCTCTCTGTTTCTCTCTCTAGTTGTTTCTCTCTCTGTTTCTCTCTCTAGTCTGTTTCTCTCTCTCTGTTTCTCTCTCTGGTTGTTTCTCTCTCTCTGTTTCTCTCTCTCTGTTTCTCTCTCTAGTTGTTTCTCTCTCTGTTTCTCTCTCTAGTTGTTTCTCTCTCTCTGTTTCTCTCTCTAGTTGTTTCTCTCTCTAGTTGTTTCTCTCTCTAGTTGTTTCTCTCTCTAGTTGTTTCTCTCTCTGTTTCTCTCTCTAGTTGTTTCTCTCTCTGTTTCTCTCTCTAGTTGTTTCTCTCTCTGTTTCTCTCTCTAGTTGTTTTCTCTCTCTAGTTGTTTCTCTCTCTCTAGTTGTTTCTCTCTCTAGTTGTTTCTCTCTCTAGTTGTTTCTCTCTCTCTGTTTCTCTCTCTAGTTGTTTCTCTCTCTCTGTTTCTCTCTCTAGTTGTTTCTCTCTCTGTTTCTCTCTCTAGTTGTTTCTCTCTCTGTTTCTCTCTCTAGTTGTTTCTCTCTCTGTTTCTCTCTCTAGTTGTTTCTCTCTCTCTGTTTCTCTCTCTAGTTGTTTCTCTCTCTGTTTCTCTCTCTAGTTGTTTCTCTCTCTCTGTTTCTCTCTCTGGTTGTTTCTCTCTCTCTGTTTCTCTCTCTCTGTTTCTCTCTCTAGTTGTTTCTCTGTTTCTCTCTCTAGTTGTTTTCTCTCTCTGTTTCTCTCTCTGGTTGTTTCTCTCTCTCTGTTTCTCTCTCTCTGTTTCTCTCTCTAGTTGTTTCTCTCTCTCTGTTTCTCTCTCTCTGTTTCTCTCTCTCTGTTTCTCTCTCTAGTTGTTTCTCTCTCTCTGTTTCTCTCTCTCTGTTTCTCTCTCTAGTTGTTTCTCTCTCTGTTTCTCTCTCTCTGTTTCTCTCTCTGTTTCTCTCTCTAGTTGTTTCTCTCTCTCTGTTTCTCTCTCTGGTTGTTTTCTCTCTAGTCTGTCTTTCTCTCTCTCTGTTTCTCTCTCTCTCTGTTTCTCTCTCTCTGTTTTCTCTCTCTCTGTTTCTCTCTCTCTGTTTCTCTCTCTCTCTGTTTTCTCTCTCTCTGTTTCTCTCTCTCTCTGTTTCTCTCTCTCTGTTTTCTCTCTCTCTTTTCTCTCTCTCTGTTTCTCTCTCTCTGTTTCTCTCTCTCTGTTTCTCTCTCTGTTTCTCTCTCTGTTGTTTTCTCTCTCTGTTTCTCTCTCTGTTTTCTCTCTCTAGTTGTTTCTCTCTCTCTGTTTCTCTCTCTAGTTGTTTCTCTCTCTCTGTTTCTCTCTCTAGTTGTTTCTCTCTCTAGTTGTTTCTCTCTCTCTGTTTCTCTCTCTAGTTGTTTCTCTCTCTAGTTGTTTCTCTCTCTAGTTGTTTCTCTCTCTGTTTCTCTCTCTAGTTGTTTCTCTCTCTCTGTTTTTCTCTCTCTGTTTCTCTCTCTCTGTTTCTCTCTCTAGTTGTTTCTCTCTCTGTTTCTCTCTCTAGTTGTTTCTCTCTCTGTTTCTCTCTCTAGTTGTTTCTCTCTCTCTGTTTCTCTCTCTAGTTGTTTCTCTCTCTGTTTCTCTCTCTAGTTGTTTCTCTCTCTGTTTCTCTCTCTAGTTGTTTCTCTCTCTCTGTTTCTCTCTCTAGTTGTTTCTCTCTCTGTTTCTCTCTCTAGTTGTTTTCTCTCTCTGTTTCTCTCTCTGTTGTTTCTCTCTCTCTGTTTCTCTCTCTGGTTGTTTCTCTCTCTCTGTTTCTCTCTCTCTGTTTCTCTCTCTAGTTGTTTCTCTCTCTCTGTTTCTCTCTCTCTGTTTCTCTCTCTCTGTTTCTCTCTCTAGTTGTTTCTCTCTCTCTGTTTCTCTCTCTCTGTTTCTCTCTCTAGTTGTTTCTCTCTCTGATTCTCACTCTTTCTTTCTCTGGCTCTGTTTCTCTCTCTCTGTTTCTCTCTCTCTGTTTCTCTCTCTCTGTTTCTCTCTCTCTCTGTTTCTCTCTCTCTGTTTCTCTCTCTCTGTTTCTCTCTCTCTGTTTCTCTCTCTCTCTGTTTCTCTCTCTCTCTGTTTCTCTCTCTCTCTGTTTCTCTCTCTCTCTGTTTCTCTCTCTCTGTTTCTCTCTCTCTGTTTCTCTCTCTAGTTGTTTCTCTCTCTAGTTGTTTCTCTCTCTCTGTTTCTCTCTCTAGTTGTTTCTCTCTCTAGTTGTTTCTCTCTCTCTGTTTCTCTCTCTGTTTCTCTCTCTAGTTGTTTCTCTCTCTCTGTTTCTCTCTCTAGTTGTTTCTCTCTCTCTGTTTCTCTCTCTAGTTGTTTCTCTCTCTGTTTCTCTCTCTAGTTGTTTCTCTCTCTCTAGTTGTTTTTCTCTCTCTCTAGTTGTTTCTCTCTCTAGTTGTTTCTCTCTCTAGTTGTTTTCTCTCTCTAGTTGTTTCTCTCTCTAGTTGTTTCTCTCTCTAGTTGTTTCTCTCTCTCTGTTTCTCTCTCTAGTTGTTTCTCTCTCTGTTTCTCTCTCTAGTTGTTTCTCTCTCTGTTTCTCTCTCTAGTTGTTTCTCTCTCTGTTTCTCTCTCTAGTTGTTTCTCTCTCTGTTTCTCTCTCTAGTTGTTTCTCTCTCTCTGTTTCTCTCTCTAGTTGTTTCTCTCTCTGTTTCTCTCTCTAGTTGTTTCTCTCTCTCTCTGTTTCTCTCTCTAGTTGTTTCTCTCTCTCTGTTTCTCTCTCTAGCTGTTTCTCTCTCTAGTTGTTTCTCTCTCTGTTTCTCTCTCTAGTTGTTTCTCTCTCTCTGTTTCTCTCTCTGGTTGTTTCTCTCTCTCTGTTTCTCTCTCTCTGTTTCTCTCTCTAGTTGTTTCTCTCTGTTTCTCTCTCTCTGTTTCTCTCTCTCTGTTTCTCTCTCTAGTTGTTTCTCTCTCTCTGTTTCTCTCTCTCTGTTTCTCTCTCTAGTTGTTTCTCTCTCTGTTTCTCTCTCTCTGTTTCTCTCTCTGTTTCTCTCTCTCTGTTTCTCTCTCTGTTTCTCTCTCTCTGTTTCTCTCTCTCTCTGTTTCTCTCTCTCTGTTTCTCTCTCTCTGTTTTCTCTCTCTCTGTTTCTCTCTCTCTGTTTCTCTCTCTCTCTGTTTTCTCTCTCTCTGTTTTCTCTCTCTCTCTGTTTCTCTCTCTCTGTTTCTCTCTCTGTTTCTCTCTCTAGTTGTTTCTCTCTCTAGTTGTTTCTCTCTCTCTGTTTCTCTCTCTAGTTGTTTCTCTCTCTAGTTGTTTCTCTCTCTCTGTTTCTCTCTCTGTTTCTCTCTCTAGTTGTTTCTCTCTCTCTGTTTCTCTCTCTAGTTGTTTCTCTCTCTCTGTTTCTCTCTCTAGTTGTTTCTCTCTCTCTGTTTCTCTCTCTGTTTCTCTCTCTGTTTCTCTCTCTAGTTGTTTCTCTCTCTAGTTGTTTCTCTCTCTAGATGTTTCTCTCTCTAGTTGTTTTCTCTCTAGTTGTTTCTCTCTCTAGTTGTTTCTCTCTCTCTGTTTCTCTCTCTAGTTGTTTCTCTCTCTCTGTTTCTCTCTCTAGTTGTTTCTCTCTCTCTGTTTCTCTCTCTCTGTTTCTCTCTCTGTTTCTCTCTCTCTGTTTCTCTCTCTAGTTGTTTCTCTCTCTGTTTCTCTCTCTAGTTGTTTCTCTCTCTGTTTCTCTCTCTAGTTGTTTCTCTCTCTGTTTCTCTCTCTAGTTGTTTTCTCTCTCTGTTTCTCTCTCTAGTTGTTTTCTCTCTCTGTTTCTCTCTCTAGTTGTTTCTCTCTCTCTGTTTCTCTCTCTGGTTGTTTCTCTCTCTCTGTTTCTCTCTCTCTGTTTCTCTCTCTAGTTGTTTCTCTCTCTGTTTCTCTCTCTAGTTGTTTCTCTCTCTCTGTTTCTCTCTCTGTTTCTCTCTCTAGTTGTTTCTCTCTCTAGTTGTTTCTCTCTCTAGTTGTTTCTCTCTCTAGTTGTTTCTCTCTCTAGTTGTTTCTCTCTCTGTTTCTCTCTCTAGTTGTTTCTCTCTCTCTGTTTCTCTCTCTAGTTGTTTCTCTCTCTGTTTCTCTCTCTAGTTGTTTCTCTCTCTCTAGTTGTTTCTCTCTCTCTAGTTGTTTCTCTCTCTAGTTGTTTCTCTCTCTCTAGTTGTTTCTCTCTCTCTAGTTGTTTCTCTCTCTAGTTGTTTCTCTCTCTAGTTGTTTCTCTCTCTGTTTCTCTCTCTAGTTGTTTCTCTCTCTCTGTTTCTCTCTCTAGTTGTTTCTCTCTCTGTTTCTCTCTCTAGTTGTTTCTCTCTCTGTTTCTCTCTCTCTCTGTTTCTCTCTCTAGTTGTTTCTCTCTCTCTGTTTCTCTCTCTAGTTGTTTCTCTCTCTAGTTGTTTCTCTCTCTCTGTTTCTCTCTCTAGTTGTTTCTCTCTCTAGTTGTTTCTCTCTCTAGTTGTTTCTCTCTCTGTTTCTCTCTCTAGTTGTTTCTCTCTCTCTGTTTCTCTCTCTAGTTGTTTCTCTCTCTCTGTTTCTCTCTCTAGTTGTTTCTCTCTCTGTTTCTCTCTCTAGTTGTTTCTCTCTCTGTTTCTCTCTCTAGTTGTTTCTCTCTCTCTGTTTCTCTCTCTGTTTCTCTCTCTGTTTCTCTCTCTAGTTGTTTCTCTCTCTGTTTCTCTCTCTAGTTGTTTCTCTCTCTTTGTTTCTCTCTCTAGTTGTTTCTCTCTCTAGTTGTTTCTCTCTCTGTTTCTCTCTCTCTGTTTCTCTCTCTGTTTCTCTCTCTCTGTTTCTCTCTCTAGTTGTTTCTCTCTCTGTTTCTCTCTCTAGTTGTTTCTCTCTCTGTTTCTCTCTCTAGTTGTTTCTCTCTCTCTGTTTCTCTCTCTAGTTGTTTCTCTCTCTGTTTCTCTCTCTAGTTGTTTCTCTCTCTCTGTTTCTCTCTCTGTTTCTCTCTCTAGTTGTTTCTCTCTCTAGTTGTTTCTCTCTCTCTGTTTCTCTCTCTCTGTTTCTCTCTCTCTGTTTCTCTCTCTAGTTGTTTCTCTCTCTAGTTGTTTCTCTCTCTCTGTTTCTCTCTCTAGTTGTTTCTCTCTCTCTGTTTCTCTCTCTAGTTGTTTCTCTCTCTAGTTGTTTCTCTCTCTCTGTTTCTCTCTCTAGTTGTTTCTCTCTCTGTTTCTCTCTCTCTGTTTCTCTCTCTAGTTGTTTCTCTCTCTAGTTGTTTCTCTCTCTCTGTTTCTCTCTCTAGTTGTTTCTCTCTCTCTGTTTCTCTCTCTAGTTGTTTCTCTCTCTCTGTTTCTCTCTCTAGTTGTTTCTCTCTCTAGTTGTTTCTCTCTCTAGTTGTTTCTCTCTCTCTGTTTCTCTCTCTAGTTGTTTCTCTCTCTCTGTTTCTCTCTCTCTGTTTCTCTCTCTAGCTGTTTCTCTCTCTAGTTGTTTCTCTCTCTCTGTTTCTCTCTCTCTGTTTCTCTCTCTCTGTTTCTCTCTCTAGTTGTTTCTCTCTCTCTGTTTCTCTCTCTAGTTGTTTCTCTCTCTGTTTCTCTCTCTGTTTCTCTCTCTAGTTGTTTCTCTCTCTGTTTCTCTCTCTAGTTGTTTCTCTCTCTAGTTGTTTCTCTCTCTAGTTGTTTCTCTCTCTAGTTGTTTCTCTCTCTGTTTCTCTCTCTCTGTTTCTCTCTCTAGTTGTTTCTCTCTCTGTTTCTCTCTCTAGTTGTTTCTCTCTCTGTTTCTCTCTCTCTGTTTCTCTCTCTAGTTGTTTCTCTCTCTGTTTCTCTCTCTAGTTGTTTCTCTCTCTCTGTTTCTCTCTCTAGTTGTTTCTCTCTCTCTGTTTCTCTCTCTAGTTGTTTCTCTCTCTGTTTCTCTCTCTCTGTTTCTCTCTCTCTGTTTCTCTCTCTAGTTGTTTCTCTCTCTCTGTTTCTCTCTCTCTGTTTCTCTCTCTAGTTGTTTCTCTCTCTCTGTTTCTCTCTCTGTTTCTCTCTCTAGTTGTTTCTCTCTCTCTGTTTCTCTCTCTGTTTCTCTCTCTAGTTGTTTCTCTCTCTCTGTTTCTCTCTCTAGTTGTTTCTCTCTCTAGTTGTTTCTCTCTCTCTGTTTCTCTCTCTAGTTGTTTCTCTCTCTCTGTTTCTCTCTCTAGTTGTTTCTCTCTCTAGTTGTTTCTCTCTCTCTGTTTCTCTCTCTAGTTGTTTCTCTCTCTGTTTCTCTCTCTCTGTTTCTCTCTCTAGTTGTTTCTCTCTCTCTGTTTCTCTCTCTAGTTGTTTCTCTCTCTCTGTTTCTCTCTCTCTGTTTCTCTCTCTCTGTTTCTATCTCTAGTTGTTTCTCTCTCTCTGTTTCTCTCTCTAGTTGTTTCTCTCTCTAGTTGTTTCTCTCTCTAGTTGTTTCTCTCTCTGTTTCTCTCTCTAGTTGTTTCTCTCTCTCTGTTTCTCTCTCTCTGTTTCTCTCTCTAGTTGTTTCTCTCTCTCTGTTTCTCTCTCTCTGTTTCTCTCTCTATTTGTTTCTCTCTCTCTGTTTCTCTCTCTCTGTTTCTCTCTCTCTGTTTCTCTCTCTAGTTGTTTTCTCTCTCTCTGTTTCTCTCTCTCTGTTTCTCTCTCTGTTTCTCTCTCTAGTTCTTTTCTCTCTCTCTGTTTCTCTCTCTCTGTTTCTCTCTCTCGTTGTTTCTCTCTCTGTTTCTCTCTCTAGTTGTTTCTCTCTCTAGTTGTTTCTCTCTCTAGTTGTTTCTCTCTCTAGTTGTTTCTCTCTCTAGTTGTTTCTCTCTCTCTGTTTCTCTCTCTAGTTGTTTCTCTCTCTGTTTCTCTCTCTAGTTGTTTCTCTCTCTCTGTTTCTCTCTCTAGTTGTTTCTCTCTCTGTTTCTCTCTCTAGTTGTTTCTCTCTCTGTTTCTCTCTCTAGTTGTTTCTCTCTCTAGTTGTTTCTCTCTCTCTGTTTCTCTCTCTAGTTGTTTCTCTCTCTGTTTCTCTCTCTAGTTGTTTCTCTCTCTGTTTCTCTCTCTAGTTGTTTCTCTCTCTAGTTGTTTCTCTCTCTAGTTGTTTCTCTCTGTTTCTTTCTTTCTCTGTTTCTCTCTCTAGTTGTTTCTCTCTCTCTGTTTCTCTCTCTCTGTTTCTCTCTCTAGTTGTTTCTCTCTCTCTGTTTCTCTCTCTGTTTCTCTCTCTGTTTCTCTCTCTAGTTGTTTCTCTCTCTGTTTCTCTCTCTAGTTGTTTCTCTCTCTAGTTGTTTCTCTCTCTCTGTTTCTCTCTCTAGTTGTTTCTCTCTCTGTTTCTCTCTCTAGTTGTTTCTCTCTCTGTTTCTCTCTCTAGTTGTTTCTCTCTCTGTTTCTCTCTCTAGTTGTTTCTCTCTCTGTTTCTCTCTCTAGTTGTTTCTCTCTCTAGTTGTTTCTCTCTCTGTTTCTCTCTCTAGTTGTTTCTCTCTCTCTGTTTCTCTCTCTCTGTTTCTCTCTCTAGTTGTTTCTCTCTCTGTTTCTCTCTCTAGTTGTTTCTCTCTCTCTCTGTTTCTCTCTCTAGTTGTTTCTCTCTCTCTGTTTCTCTCTCTAGCTGTTTCTCTCTCTAGTTGTCTCTCTCTCTGTTTCTCTCTCTCTGTTTCTCTCTCTAGTTGTTTCTCTCTCTCTGTTTCTCTCTCTCTGTTTCTCTCTCTCTGTTTCTCTCTCTCTGTTTCTCGCTCTCTGTTTCTCTCTCTAGTTGTTTCTCTCTCTCTGTTTCTTTCTCTCTGTTTCTCTCTCTCTGTTTCTCTCTCTCTGTTTCTCTCTCTAGTTGTTTCTCTCTCTCTGTTTCTCTCTCTAGTTGTTTCTCTCTCTCTGTTTCTCTCTCTAGTTGTTTCTCTCTCTGTTTCTCTCTCTAGTTGTTTCTCTCTCTCTCTGTTTCTCTCTCTAGTTGTTTCTCTCTCTCTGTTTCTCTCTCTAGTTGTTTCTCTCTCTAGTTGTTTCTCTCTCTCTGTTTCTCTCTCTAGTTGTTTCTCTCTCTAGTTGTTTCTCTCTCTAGTTGTTTCTCTCTCTCTGTTTCTCTCTCTAGTTGTTTCTCTCTCTAGTTGTTTCTCTCTCTAGTTGTTTCTCTCTCTGTTTCTCTCTCTGTTTCTCTCTCTAGTTGTTTCTCTCTCTCTGTTTCTCTCTCTAGTTGTTTCTCTCTCTCTGTTTCTCTCTCTCTGTTTCTCTCTCTAGTTGTTTCTCTCTCTAGTTGTTTCTCTCTCTCTGTTTCTCTCTCTAGTTGTTTCTCTCTCTAGTTGTTTCTCTCTCTCTGTTTCTCTCTCTAGTTGTTTCTCTCTCTAGTTGTTTCTCTCTCTAGTTGTTTCTCTCTCTAGTTGTTTCTCTCTCTAGTTGTTTCTCTCTCTCTCTGTTTCTCTCTCTCTGTTTCTCTCTCTAGTTGTTTCTCTCTCTCTGTTTCTCTCTCTAGTTGTTTCTCTCTCTCTGTTTCTCTCTCTCTGTTTCTCTCTCTCTGTTTCTCTCTCTGTTTCTCTCTCTAGTTGTTTCTCTCTCTAGCTGTTTCTCTCTCTAGTTGTTTCTCTCTCTAGTTGTTTCTCTCTCTAGTTGTTTCTCTCTCTGTTTCTCTCTCTCTGTTTCTCTCTCTAGTTGTTTCTCTAGTTGTTTCTCTCTCTGTTTCTCTCTCTAGTTGTTTCTCTCTCTGTTTCTCTCTCTAGTTGTTTCTCTCTCTCTGTTTCTCTCTCTAGTTGTTTCTCTCTCTAGTTGTTTCTCTCTCTAGTTGTTTCTCTCTCTAGTTGTTTCTCTCTCTCTGTTTCTCTCTAGTTGTTTCTCTCTCTCTGTTTCTCTCTCTCTGTTTCTCTCTCTGTTTCTCTCTCTCTGTTTCTCTCTCTAGTTGTTTCTCTCTCTCTGTTTCTCTCTCTAGTTGTTTCTCTCTCTAGTAGTTTCTCTCTCTCTGTTTCTCTCTCTCTGTTTCTCTCTCTCTGTTTTCTCTCTCTGTTTCTCTCTCTCTGTTTCTCTCTCTCTGTTTCTCTCTCTGTTTCTCTCTCTCTGTTTCTCTCTCTCTGTTTCTCTCTCTAGTTGTTTCTCTCTCTCTGTTTCTCTCTCTCTGTTTCTCTCTCTCTGTTTCTCTCTCTAGTTGTTTCTCTCTCTCTGTTTCTCTCTCTCTGTTTCTCTCTCTAGTTGTTTCTCTCTCTCTGTTTCTCTCTCTAGTTGTTTCTCTCTCTCTGTTTCTCTCTCTCTGTTTCTCTCTCTCTGTTTCTCTCTCTAGTTGTTTCTCTCTCTCTGTTTCTCTCTCTAGTTGTTTCTCTCTCTCTGTTTTCTCTCTCTGTTTCTCTCTCTCTGTTTCTCTCTCTCTGTTTCTCTCTCTCTCTGTTTCTCGCTCTCTGTTTCTCTCTCTAGTTGTTTCTCTCTCTCTGTTTCTCTCTCTCTGTTTCTCTCTCTCTGTTTCTCTCTCTCTGTTTCTCTCTCTAGTTGTTTCTCTCTCTCTGTTTCTCTCTCTCTGTTTCTCTCTCTAGTTGTTTCTCTCTCTCTGTTTCTCTCTCTAGTTGTTTCTCTCTCTCTGTTTTCTCTCTCTGTTTCTCTCTCTCTGTTTCTCTCTCTCTGTTTCTCTCTCTCTGTTTCTCTCTCTCTGTTTCTCTCTCTCTGTTTCTCTCTCTCTGTTTCTCTCTCTAGTTGTTTCTCTCTCTCTGTTTCTCTCTCTAGTTGTTTCTCTCTCTAGTAGTTTCTCTCTCTCTGTTTCTCTCTCTAGTTGTTTCTCTCTCTGTTTCTCTCTCTGTTTCTCTCTCTCTGTTTCTCTCTCTAGTTGTTTCTCTCTCTCTGTTTCTCTCTCTAGTTGTTTCTCTCTCTGTTTCTCTCTCTAGTTGTTTCTCTCTCTCTGTTTCTCTCTCTAGTTGTTTCTCTCTCTAGTAGTTTCTCTCTCTCTGTTTCTCTCTCTCTGTTTCTCTCTCTCTGTTTCTCTCTCTCTGTTTCTCTCTCTAGTTGTTTCTCTCTCTCTGTTTCTCTCTCTAGTTGTTTCTCTCTCTAGTTGTTTCTCTCTCTCTGTTTCTCTCTCTAGTTGTTTCTCTCTCTAGTTGTTTCTCTCTCTAGTTGTTTCTCTCTCTAGTTGTTTCTCTCTCTAGTTGTTTCTCTCTCTCTCTCTGTTTCTCTCTCTCTGTTTCTCTCTCTAGTTGTTTCTCTCTCTCTGTTTCTCTCTCTAGTTGTTTCTCTCTCTCTGTTTCTCTCTCTCTGTTTCTCTCTCTCTGTTTCTCTCTCTAGTTGTTTCTCTCTCTAGTTGTTTCTCTCTCTAGTTGTTTCTCTCTCTGTTTCTCTCTCTGTTTCTCTCTCTAGTTGTTTCTCTCTCTAGTTGTTTCTCTCTCTGTTTCTCTCTCTCTGTTTCTCTCTCTAGTTGTTTCTCTCTCTCTGTTTCTCTCTCTAGTTGTTTCTCTCTCTCTGTTTCTCTCTCTAGTTGTTTCTCTCTCTAGTTGTTTCTCTCTCTAGTTGTTTCTCTCTCTAGTTGTTTCTCTCTCTAGTTGTTTCTCTCTCTAGTAGTTTCTCTCTCTCTGTTTCTCTCTCTCTGTTTCTCTCTCTGTTTTCTCTCTCTGTTTCTCTCTCTAGTTGTTTCTCTCTCTCTGTTTCTCTCTCTAGTTGTTTCTCTCTCTAGTAGTTTCTCTCTCTCTGTTTCTCTCTCTCTGTTTCTCTCTCTCTGTTTCTCTCTCTCTGTTTCTCTCTCTCTGTTTCTCTCTCTCTGTTTCTCTCTCTGTTCCTCTCTCTCTGTTTCTCTCTCTCTGTTTCTCTCTCTAGTTGTTTCTCTCTCTCTGTTTCTCTCTCTCTGTTTCTCTCTCTCTGTTTCTCTCTCTAGTTGTTTCTCTCTCTCTGTTTCTCTCTCTCTGTTTCTCTCTCTAGTTGTTTCTCTCTCTCTGTTTCTCTCTCTAGTTGTTTCTCTCTCTCTGTTTCTCTCTCTCTGTTTCTCTCTCTCTCTGTTTCTCGCTCTCTGTTTCTCTCTCTAGTTGTTTCTCTCTCTCTGTTTCTCTCTCTAGTTGTTTCTCTCTCTCTGTTTCTCTCTCTCTGTTTCTCTCTCTCTGTTTCTCTCTCTCTGTTTCTCTCTCTCTGTTTCTCGCTCTCTGTTTCTCTCTCTAGTTGTTTCTCTCTCTCTGTTTCTCTCTCTCTGTTTCTCTCTCTCTGTTTCTCTCTCTCTGTTTCTCTCTCTAGTTGTTTCTCTCTCTCTGTTTCTCTCTCTCTGTTTCTCTCTCTAGTTGTTTCTCTCTCTCTGTTTCTCTCTCTAGTTGTTTCTCTCTCTCTGTTTCTCTCTCTCTGTTTCTCTCTCTCTGTTTCTCTCTCTCTGTTTCTCTCTCTCTGTTTCTCTCTCTCTGTTTCTCTCTCTCTGTTTCTCTCTCTCTGTTTCTCTCTCTCTGTTTCTCTCTCTCTGTTTCTCTCTCTAGTTGTTTCTCTCTCTCTGTTTCTCTCTCTAGTTGTTTCTCTCTCTAGTAGTTTCTCTCTCTCTGTTTCTCTCTCTAGTTGTTTCTCTCTCTGTTTCTCTCTCTGTTTCTCTCTCTCTGTTTCTCTCTCTCTGTTTCTCTCTCTAGTTGTTTCTCTCTCTGTTTCTCTCTCTAGTTGTTTCTCTCTCTCTGTTTCTCTCTCTAGTTGTTTCTCTCTCTAGTAGTTTCTCTCTCTCTGTTTCTCTCTCTCTGTTTCTCTCTCTGTTTCTCTCTCTCTGTTTCTCTCTCTCTGTTTCTCTCTCTAGTTGTTTCTCTCTCTCTGTTTCTCTCTCTAGTTGTTTCTCTCTCTAGTTGTTTCTCTCTCTAGTAGTTTCTCTCTCTCTGTTTCTCTCTCTCTGTTTCTCTCTCTGTTTCTCTCTCTCTGTTTCTCTCTCTAGTTGTTTCTCTCTCTCTGTTTCTCTCTCTCTGTTTCTCTCTCTCTGTTTCTCTCTCTAGTTGTTTCTCTCTCTCTGTTTCTCTCTCTAGTTGTTTCTCTCTCTCTGTTTCTCTCTCTCTGTTTCTCTCTCTCTGTTTCTCTCTCTCTGTTTCTCTCTCTCTGTTTCTCGCTCTCTGTTTCTCTCTCTAGTTGTTTCTCTCTCTCTGTTTCTCTCTCTCTGTTTCTCTCTCTCTGTTTCTCTCTCTCTGTTTCTCTCTCTAGTTGTTTCTCTCTCTCTGTTTCTCTCTCTCTGTTTCTCTCTCTAGTTGTTTCTCTCTCTCTGTTTCTCTCTCTAGTTGTTTCTCTCTCTCTGTTTCTCTCTCTCTGTTTCTCTCTCTCTGTTTCTCTCTCTCTGTTTCTCTCTCTCTGTTTCTCTCTCTCTGTTTCTCTCTCTCTGTTTCTCTCTCTCTGTTTCTCTCTCTAGTTGTTTCTCTCTCTCTGTTTCTCTCTCTAGTTGTTTCTCTCTCTAGTAGTTTCTCTCTCTCTGTTTCTCTCTCTAGTTGTTTCTCTCTCTGTTTCTCTCTCTGTTTCTCTCTCTCTGTTTCTCTCTCTCTGTTTCTCTCTCTAGTTGTTTCTCTCTCTGTTTCTCTCTCTAGTTGTTTCTCTCTCTCTGTTTCTCTCTCTAGTTGTTTCTCTCTCTAGTAGTTTCTCTCTCTCTGTTTCTCTCTCTCTGTTTCTCTCTCTGTTTCTCTCTCTCTGTTTCTCTCTCTCTGTTTCTCTCTCTAGTTGTTTCTCTCTCTCTGTTTCTCTCTCTAGTTGTTTCTCTCTCTAGTTGTTTCTCTCTCTAGTAGTTTCTCTCTCTCTGTTTCTCTCTCTCTGTTTCTCTCTCTGTTTCTCTCTCTCTGTTTCTCTCTCTCTGTTTCTCTCTCTCTGTTTCTCTCTCTCTGTTTCTCTCTCTCTGTTTCTCTCTCTAGTTGTTTCTCTCTCTCTGTTTCTCTCTCTCTGTTTCTCTCTCTAGTTGTTTCTCTCTCTAGTTGTTTCTCTCTCTCTGTTTCTCTCTCTCTGTTTCTCTCTCTGTTTCTCTCTCTCTGTTTCTCTCTCTCTCACCAAACCACAGAAGAAGATAAGAAGCTTTATGGAATCGCTAGGAACTTGTAAACAATGACCCATTCCTTAATAAATGAGTTCTCTCTGTGTTTCTCTCCACTCTTCTCTACCCAGGTCAGGAATATTCTAGATGATTTCCTTGAGGCCTACTATTAGCTAAGGCAGAACACAGAGGAGCAGGCCAGAGTGATGTCGTGGTGGGACTATGGCTATCAGATAGCAGGGATGGCCAATCGGACCACACTAGTGGACAACAACACCTGGAACAACAGTCATATAGCACTGGTAAAGACTCATACCCTCATGTGATGTCGGAATATGAAGGGAGCTGTTGTCACTTCTCAAGGGAAGACAAGGTCGGGGATTCGATCTTGCAGCGGCCGTTCTGCCCCTGAACAAGGCAGTTAACCCACTGTTCCCCTGAACAAGGCAGTTAACCCACTGTTCCCCTGAACAAGGCAGTTAACCCACTGTTCCCTGAACAAGGCAGTTAACCCACTGTTCCCTGAACAAGGCAGTTAACCCACTGTTTCCCTGAACAAGGCAGTTAACCCACTGTTCCCCTGAACAAGGCAGTTAACCCACTGTTTCCCTGAACAAGGCAGTTCACCCACTGTTCCCTGAACAAGGCAGTTAACCCACTGTTCCCTGAACAAGGACGTTAACCCACCATTCCCCTCAACAAGGCAGTTAACCCACTGTTCCCTCAACAAGGCAGTTAACCCACTGTTCCCCTGAACAAGGCAGTTAACCCACTGTTCCCCTCAACAAGGCAGTTAACCCCACTGTTCCCTCAACAAGGCAGTTAACCCACTGTTCCCCTCAACAAGGCAGTTAACCCACTGTTCCCCTCAACAAGGCAGTTAACCCACTGTTCCCCTCAACAAGGCAGTTAACCCACTGTTCCCCTCAACAAGGCAGTTAACCCCACTGTTCCCCTCAACAAGGCAGTTAACCCACTGTTCCCCTCAACAAGGCAGTTAACCCACTGTTCCCCTCAACAAGGCAGTTAACCCCACTGTTCCCCTCAACAAGGCAGTTAACCCTCTGTTCCCTGAACAAGGCAGTTAACCCACTGTTCCCCTGAACAAGGCAGTTAACCCACTGTTCCCCTGAACAAGGCAGTTAACCCCACTGTTCCCCTGAACAAGGCAGTTAACCCCACTGTTCCCCTGAACAAGGCAGTTAACCCCACTGTTCCCCTCAACAAGGCAGTTAACCCCACTGTTCCCCTCAACAAGGCAGTTAACCCCACTGTTCCCCTCAACAAGGCAGTTAACCCCACTGTTCCCCTGAACAAGGCAGTTAACCCCACTGTTCCCCTGAACAAGGCAGTTAACCCCACTGTTCCCCTCAACAAGGCAGTTAACCCCACTGTTCCTAGGCCGTCATGGAAAATAAGAATTTGTTCTTAACTGACTTGCCTGGTTAAATACATAATGTGTGTTGGACTGGGATGTGTCCTCCATAGACTCCTGGTATGTCTGCATCCCAACACAGGGACATTGTGTTCTCAGTTGTGTAAACAATATGACCTCCCACTATATAAAGGACATGGAAACATTTATTCTTTGTGTTCCTCCCTGTGAAATCACAGAGAGCGAGATTTCCCCTGTAGCTGCTTGGATTGATCTCCCAGCAAATATTGGATCTTGATCAGTCAGTGCATAAAGTGCATTTCGCATTACTTTCACATTCGATCAATCAATCAAAACAGTAAATGTTTTAATGAATCTAAAATGTAATCAATTTCACATGGTTCTTAAATATCAACATAGTTTTTAGGAGGCAAAAGAAGAATGTGTCTCTGGCACCACCATGTGGACCTGTGTTATTCATCCTCTCCCTCTCCCCTCTCTCTCCCCCTCCTCTCTCTCTCTCTCCCCCTCCTCTCCCTCCCTCGCTCTCTCTCCCTCCCCCTCCTCTCTCTGTCTCTCTCTCCCCCTCTCTCTCTCTCCCCCTCCTCTCTCTGTCTCTCGCTCTCCCCCCTCTCTCTCTGTCTCTCGCTCTCCCCCTCTCTCTCTCTCTCTCTCCCCCCTCTCTCTCTCTCTCTCCCCTCCTCTCTCTCACTCTCGCTCTCTCTCCCTCAACCTCCTCTCTCTCTCTCTCTCCCCCTCCTCTCTCTCTCTCACTCCCGCTCTCTCCCTCCCCCCCTCTCTCTCTCTCCCCCTCCTCTCCCTCCTCGCTCTCTCTCCCTCACCCTCCTCTCTCTCTCTCTCTCTCCCCCTCCTCTCTCTCGCTCTCTCTCCCTCACCCTCTTCTCTCTCTCTCCCCCCTCCTCTCTCTTTCTCTCTCTCTCTCCCCCTCCTCTCTCTCGCTCTCTCTCCCTCACCCTCTTCTCTCTCTCTCTCCCTCCTCTCTCTTTCTCTCTCTTTCTCCCCCTCCTCTCTCTTTCTCTCTGTCTCTGTCTCTCTCTCCCTCCCCCTCTTCTCTCTCTCTCTCTTTCTCTATCCCCCTCTTCTCTCTCTCTCTCCCCATCATCTCTGTCTCTCTCTCTCCCCCTCCTCTCTGTCTCTCTCTCCCTCCTCCTCCTCTCTCTGTCTCTGTGTGTTCAGGTGGGCAAGGCCATGTCGTCCAATGAGAGTGCAGCGTATGAGATCATGAGGTCTTTGGACGTGGACTATGTGCTTATTATCTTCGGTGGCGTGATTGGCTACTCTGGTGATGACATCAACAAGTTCCTGTGGATGGTGCGGATCGCAGAGGAGAGCATCCCAAAGAGATCAGGGTGAGGAAGACCTTAGTGTCGTGGTGAGGTGATGCTTCCACTGTTAGCTAGAGAGGAGAGCATCCCAAAGAGATCAGGGTGAGGAAGACCTTAGTGTCGTGGTGAGGTGATGCTTCCACTGTTAGCTACAGAAGGAGGCATCCCAAAGAGATCAGGGTGAGGAAGACCTTAGTGTCGTGGTGAGGTGATGCTTCCACTGTTAGCTACAGAAGGAGGCATCCCAAAGAGATCAGGGTGAGGGAAGACCTTAGTGTCGTGGTGAGGTGATGCTTCCACTGTTAGCTACAGAAGGAGGCATCCCAAAGAGATCAGGGTGAGGAAGACCTTAGTGTCGTGGTGAGGTGATGCTTCCACTGTTAGCTACAGAAGGAGAGCATCCCAAAGAGATCAGGGTGAGGAAGACCTTAGTGTCGTGGTGAGGTGATGCTTCCACTGTTAGCTACAGAAGGAGGCATCCCAAAGAGATCAGGGTGAGGAAGACCTTAGTGTCGTGGTGAGGTGATGCTTCCACTGTTAGCTAGAGAGGGAGAGCATCCCAAAGAGATCAGGGTGAGGAAGACCTTAGTGTCGTGGTGAGGTGATGCTTCCACTGTTAGCTACAGAAGGAGAGCATCCCAAAGAGATCAGGGTGAGGAAGACCTTAGTGTCGTGGTGAGGTGATGCTTCCACTGTTAGCTACAGAAGGAGAGCATCCCAAAGAGATCAGGGTGAGGAAGACCTTAGTGTCGTGGTGAGGTGATGCTTCCACTGTTAGCTAGAGAGGGAGAGCATCCCAAAGAGATCAGGGTGAGGAAGACCTTAGTGTCGTGGTGAGGTGATGCTTCCACTGTTAGCTACAGAAGGAGAGCATCCCAAAGAGATCAGGGTGAGGAAGACCTTAGTGTCGTGGTGAGGTGATGCTTCCACTGTTAGCTACAGAAGGAGAGCATCTCAAAGAGATCAGGGTGAGGAAGACCTTAGTGTCGTGGTGAGGTGAAGAGACAGCAGCCTTTAAACCATCATGTTTTAAAAACACAAGTATTGGTGAGCTGTAACTACCACTGTGAGCTATATAAGGATCGCAGAGTGAGGTAAACTGTGAGCTATATAAGGATCGCAGAGTGAGGTAAACTGTGAGCTATATAAGGATCGCAGGGTGAGGTAAACTGTGA
Source organism: Oncorhynchus tshawytscha (assembly GCF_018296145.1). NCBI lineage: Eukaryota > Metazoa > Chordata > Actinopteri > Salmoniformes > Salmonidae > Oncorhynchus > Oncorhynchus tshawytscha. The sequence continues at coordinate 49,435 of NW_024608900.1, forward strand.
GCTATATAAGGATCGCAGAGTGAGGTAAACTGTGAGCTATATAAGGATCGCAGGGTGAGGTAAACTGTGGGCTATATAAGGATCGCAGGGTGAGGTAAACTGTGGGCTATATAAGGATCGCAGAGTGAGGTAAACTGTGGGCTATATAAGGATCGCAGGGTGAGGTAAACTGTGGGCTATATAAGGATCGCAGGGTGAGGGTAAACTGTGGGCTATATAAGGATCGCAGAGTGAGGTAAACTGTGAGCTATATAAGGATCGCAGGGTGAGGTAAACTGTGAGCTATATAAGGATCGCAGGGTGAGGTAAACTGTGAGCTATATAAGGATCGCAGGGTGAGGTAAACTGAGAGCTATATAAGGATCGCAGGGTGAGGTAAACTGTGAGCTATATAAGGATCGCAGGGTGAGGTAAACTGTGAGCTATATAAGGATCGCAGGGTGAGGTAAACTGTAGAGCTATATAAGGATCGCAGGGTGAGGTAAACTGTGGGCTATATAAGGATCGCAGGGTGAGGTAAACTGTGGGCTATATAAGGATCGCAGGGTGAGGTAAACTGTGGGCTATATAAGGATCGCAGAGTGAGGTAAACTGTGGGCTATATAAGGATCGCAGAGTGAGGTAAACTGTGGGCTATATAAGGATCGCAGAGTGAGGTAAACTGTGAGCTATATAAGGATCGCAGAGTGAGGTAAACTGTGGGCTATATAAGGATCGCAGGGTGAGGTAAACTGTGGGCTATATAAGGATCGCAGGGTGAGGTAAACTGTGGGCTATATAAGGATCGCAGAGTGAGGTAAACTGTGGGCTATATAAGGATCGCAGAGTGAGGTAAACTGTGGGCTATATAAGGATCGCAGAGTGAGGTAAACTGTGAGCTATATAAGGATCGCAGAGTGAGGTAAACTGTGAGCTATATAAGGATCGCAGGGTGAGGTAAACTGTGAGCTATATAAGGATCGCAGAGTGAGGTAAACTGTGAGCTATATAAGGATCGCAGAGTGAGGTAAACTGTGGGCTATATAAGGATCGCAGAGTGAGGTAAACTGTGGGGTACTAAACTGTCTGTCTGTCCCCTCCTCAGGATGAGAGTACTAAACTGTCTGTCTGTCCCCTCCTCAGGATGAGAGTACTAAACTGTCTGTCTGTCCCCTCCTCAGGAGAGTGACTACTTCACCCCCAGGGAGAGTTTAGGGTGGACAAAGCGGGGTCTCCCATCCTGCTCAACTGTCTGATGTATAAGATGTCGTACTACCGCTTTGGAGAGATGCAGGTTAGAGATGTTCAACTCTTCCGTATCAACCCCTCTCCCATCACGTAATATCAGTTCCTCTGTATGTGTGCACTTACAAACCACCCCGAACTGGAGAACCTGGAACTGCCTGGAACCTGGACTGTGACCTAATGCATCCATGTACTGTCACTTCACAGAGATGTCAAGCCCTGACACAGCACCTCTAGTTTACTGTCACAGAGATGTCAAGCCCTGACACAGCCCCTCTAGTTTACTGTCACAGAGATGTCAAGCCCTGACACAGCCCCTCTAGTTTACTGTCACAGAGATGTCAAGCCCTGACACAGCACCTCTAGTTTACTGTCACAGAGATGTCAAGCCCTGACACAGCACCTCTAGTTTACTGTCACAGGGATGTCAAGCCCTGACACGGCACCTCTAGTTTACTGTCACAGAGATGTCAAGCCCTGACACAGCACCTCTAGTTTACTGTCACAGGGATGTCAAGCCCTGACACGGCACCTCTAGTTTACTGTCACAGAGATGTCAAGCCCTGACACAGCCCTGACACAGCACCTCTAGTTTACTGTCAAACACTCACACCGCCTGTCCGTCACCTCTAGTTTACTGTCAAACACTCACACCGCCTGTCCGACACAGCCCTCTAGTTTACTGTCAAACACTCACACACCCCTGTCCGTCCCTCTAGTTTACTGTCAAACACTCACACCCCTGTCCGTCTCTCTAGTTTACTGTCAAACACTCCCACCCCCTGTCCGTCCCTCTAGTTTACTGTCAAACACTCACACACTCACACCCCCTGTCCGTCCCTCTAGTTTACTGTCAAACACTCACACCCCCTGTCCGTCCCTCTAGTTTACTGTCAAACACTCACACCCCTGTCCGTCTCTCTAGTTTACTGTCAAACACTCACACCCCCTGTCCGTCTCTCCTCCAGTTGGACTTCCGAACGCCGCCAGGTTTCGACCGGACGCGTAACACTGAGATCGGTAACAAGGACATCAAGCTGAAACACCTGGAGGAGGCGTTCACCTCAGAACACTGGCTGGTCCGGATCTACAAGGTCAAGAAGGAGGAGAACAGGGACCCCCTGGTGCACAGCCCCCGCAGCAGCAGCAGCAGCAGACAAAAGTACACCTCTAAAAAGGTACAGGATCATCCACACTTCTCTCTTCTCTAATGGAGAGCTCTGGTGAATGATACAGGATCATCCACACTTCTCTCTTCTCTAATGGAGAGCTCTGGTGAATGATTCTACTGTCCCTGTCCAGAATCAACTACCCCCTCCCTTCATCCTTGTCCAGAATCAATTACCCCCTCCCTTCATCCTTGTCCAGAATCAACTACCCCCTCCCATCATCCTTGTCCAGAATCAATTATTCCCTCCCTTCATCCTTGTCCAGAATCAATTCCCCCTCCCTTCATCCTTGTCCAGAATCAATTACCCCTCCCTTCATCCTTGTCCAGAATCAATTACCCCCTCCCTTCATCCTTGTCCAGAACAATTACCCCCTCCCCTTCATCCTTGTCCAGAATCATTTAACCCCCTTCATCTTTGTTCAGAATCAATTACCCCTCCCTTCATCCTTGTCCAGAATCAATTACCCCCTCCCTTCATCCTTGTCCAGAACAATTACCCCCCTTCATCCTTGTCCAGAATCAATTACCCCCTCCCTTCATCCTTGTCCAGAACAATTACCCCCCTTCATCCTTGTCCAGAATCAATTACCCCCCTTCATCTTTGTCCAGAATCAATTACCCCCTCCCTTCATCCTTGTCCTTGTCCAGAATCAATTACCTCCCTCCCTTCATCCTTGTCCAGAATCAATTACCCCCTCCCTTCATCCTTGTCCTTGTCCAGAATCAACTACCCCCTCCCTTCATCCTTGTCCTTATCCAGAATCAATTACCCCCTCCCTTCATCCTTGTCCTTATCCAGAATCAATTACCCCCTCCCTTCATCCTTGTCCAGAATCAATTACCCCCTCCCTTCATCCTTGTCCAGAATCAATTACTCCCTCCCTTCATCCTTGTACCCTTGATCATGTATAAAAAACGAGGCTAAATTCCATCTAACCTATCAGACTGCTAAATGCCTAGGGTTAACCTATCAGAGTGCTAAATGCCTAGGGTTAACCTATCAGAGTGCTAAATGTCTAGGATTAACCTATCAACCTATCGGAGTGCTAAATGCCTGAGGTTAACCTATCAAAGTGCCAAATGCCTAGGGTTAACCTATCAGAGTGCTAAATGTCTAGGGTTAACCTATCAGAGTGCTAAATGCCTAGGGTTAACCTATTAGAGTGCTAAATGCCCAGGGTTAACCTATTAGAGTGCTAAATGCCCAGGGTTAACCTATCAGAGTGCTAAATGCCTAGGGTTAACCTATTAGAGTGCTAAATGCCCAGGGTTAACCTATTAGAGTGCTAAATGCCTAGGGTTAACCTATCAGAGTGCTAAATGCCTAGGGTTAACCTATTAGAGTGCTAAATGCCCAGGGTTAACCTATTAGTGTGCTAAATGCCTAGGGTTAACCTATCAGAGTGCTAAATGCCCAGGGTTAACCTACTAGAGTGCTAAATGCCCAGGGTTAACCTATTAGAGTGCTAAATGCCCAGGGTTAACCTATCAGAGTGCTAAATGCCCAGGGTTAACCTATCAGAGTGCTAAATGCCCAGGGTTAACCTATTAGAGTGCTAAATGCCCAGGGTTAACCTATCAGGTGCTAAATGCCCAGGGTTAACCTATCAGAGTGCTAAATTTAACCTAGAGTGCTAAATGCCCAGGGTTTGAGGGATATAGGTTTTCTGGACTGATCTACTGTCTCATCTAAATGTTATTATGATTTCATTTCTTCAGACGGCGAAGAGGAAGCGTGGTCATGTGAAGAACAAACTTGCCCTCAAGAAAGGCAAGAAACTGAACAACAAGAAATCAGTTTAACCATAAAAAACGACCACAAAGGCACTACGAGGGAGAGAGAGGGGGAGAGAGAGAGAGAGAGAGGGGGAGGGGAGGGAGAGAGAGAGGGAGAGAGAGGGGGGGGAGGGAGGAGGAGGAGAGGGAGAGAGAGGAGGAGAGAGAGAGGGGGAGGAGGGGGGAGAGAGGGAGAGAGGGGAGAGAGAGGGAGAGGGGGGGGAGGGAGAGAGAGAGAGAGAGAGAGAGAGAGGGGGGAGGAGGGAGAGAGAGAGGGGAGAGAGAGAGGAGAGGGAGAGAGAGGGAAAGAGGGGGGAGAGAGAGAGAGGTATACAAATCATTCAAAATGCAAACAAGCAAGTAATCCACCAATCAAGAAGAAGAATAACAAACACCAACCAACGGTCTGGAGAGACCTGTTACCTGGACGACCAGGTCTATGATGATCATCGTGGTTAATTGAGGTTCTATGATGACCCTTCTGTTGACCTCTGTTGGGGGTGTCGTCCAGTTCCGATGACCTCCCTCTGCTGGTTCGTTTTTAACCTGAAGAACTGAACTTTGACCTGTCGACGACCTTAGAATTGTTTTTGTACTTGGAATATTGCTGAGAGGAGAGGAGGGGAGGGGAGGGGGGAGAGGATGAGAGGAGAGGAGAGGAGAGGAGAGGAGAGGAGGAGGAGAGGAGAGGAGAGGAGAGGAGGGAGAGGGAGGAGAGGAGAGGAGAGGAGGAGCCATTGTAAATTTACACCACTCCAGGCCAGGGCATGACAGGCAGACAGACCGAGGATACATTCCAAAGGTGCCTTATTCCCTATGGGTCCTGTTCAAAAGTAGTGCCCTATATAGGGAATAGGGTGCCATTTGAGTCACACAGATTTTTTTTTTTTATGGGGGAAAAACTAACAAACAAAACAACTACACTAATATCAAAATCATTCAATCTAAACTGACTTGGAATCAGTCCGTGGCACCAAAGACATTCTGTACCATTTCAGGGTGTGAACTAAACTAGTTACCTTTATAAAAACACAAAACACATGAAAGAGGAGGTTTGAGAGGAGTTTTGATGTAACGTGGAGTCAGAGATGGTTTAGTTCCTGGTTCCATGTTATTGTTTGGTGTTTACTTCCTGTCTGTCTCAGTTGATTCGGTCTCCTGTTCGACCTGGTGTTGATCTATCACTATGGCAACGTCAAATAAACACTTTTTTTATTTTTTTTATTATCCCACTAAATTCCCTGTAACAATCAATCAATAAAAGTACTTATAAAGCCCTTCTTACATCAGCTGATGTCACAAAGTGCTGTACAGAAACCCAGCCTAAAACCCCCAAAACAGCAAGCAATGCAGATGTAGAAGCACGGTGGCTAGGAAAACTCCTATAAAAGGGCCAAGGAACCTCAGAAGAAACCTAGAGAGAGGAACCAGGCTACGAGGCCAACGATACATCTTGTAGTTCTCGGAGAACAGAAATACAACAACGACTTGATGATATGTTAGATGGAGTATTATGTTATTTTATCATTTTCCTGATGAGATTGTCTGGGTTCTTCGTACGGCTGGAACACCTGTTCTTCTAGGTGTTTGAACACGCTGCACTGAAACAGCCTAAAATGCTCGACCTGGTTTGATTGTACATTTTGTCCTGATGCACTTTAGTCACATCGGTACTTCTCCTTGTCCTATAGCCACCCTTCTGTTTCAGGTAACAAGTAGATTCTCTCTGGTACATGAAGTGGTTCTTTTTCAGGAGTTAAACCTCTGTAGTTTACCGACACTCAGTGTCTAATCTAAATCCAGTCTCTCTAAGTGTTTTCCCCCTGCAATCACATGGTCTTTATTCGTCATGATGACTGGTCAGTTTTGACCAGTCATCTACAGAATTATAACAGTTCTGGTTTTCACCCTGCTTGTGTTTCTGTTCAGGTTCAGGAACATTTACGTTCAGTCTGCGTTTTAAAAAAAGGAGAGAGGACTGTATCGGCCTTAACAGCTTTACCAGGAGAAGCCCATATATCAACGTGTCAAGACTCTTGTCCTGTGTCACAAAGGCCGCTCTATTCCCTATGTAGTGCACTACCTTTTGACCAGAATTGTATGGGCACTGGTCAAAAAGTTGTGTACTAAATAGGGAATAGGGTGCTATTTTGGACATGGCCTCTCTCTAGGGTATTTATTACATGAACGATGGAGGCTAATGGAGAAAAAGTAGCGTCCTATTAGGAATGAAATGCAGAAACGGTAGATTTTTTTTTTTTTTTTCTTAAAATACACAGTTTATTCCATCAATTGTAATGACATGGATGCTGGTGGGGTGTGAGAGTGAAAGATACCTTCTTTTTCATTTTATTAAAGAGGTTGGCATTAAATTGTCTCCTGTGTGTCGTTTTGTCTTCCTCTCGATCCCAACACAGCTTTTTGTCTCGTCACGGAGGATTCCAAATGAAACTTGTGGTGTGTCTGTTAAGATCCACTAGATGGCAGCACTCACCGCCAGTTAGCGCCAGTTAACTGTGGAGATATTTTACAACACGTCTGCATGACATGCAGTACTAGAATCAGTGATGTTCTTGAGACCTGAGAAGAGCTACTTTGTGTTTTCTACCGACCTCTCGACATCCTCTCCTCTAAACCCGGTCGTCCGAAATCCAAACTGTCATATCATTCTCTGTTTCACTTAAATACGATAGTGAACGAGAGAGAGATAGTATTCACAGTGGTTCCCGGGCTAAATCCCCATCCCACACCACAGACGGCCTGCCAACAACAGAACAACAACAGAACTGTGAGGAGATATTTATTCGTCTTATACATAATATACACGGTAAACCCTGTCCCCTGGTTGTACCATGTGACTTTCTAAGTCTTATACATAGGTTCTACACGGTAAAGTTGTACCATGTGACTTTCTACATCAAATGTTGCATAGGTTCCACACAGGTGATTCTACATCCCAAATGGCACCCTATTCCCTACATAGTGCACTACTTTAGACCAGGGATGGCACCTTATTCCCTACATAGTGCACTACTTTAGACCAGGGATGGAACCCTATTCCCTACATAGTGCACTACTTTAGTGACCAGGGATGGCACCCTATTCCCTACATAGTGCACTACTTTAGACCAGGGCTGGCACCCTGTTCCCTATATAGTGCATTACTTTAGACCAGGGCTGGCACCCTATTCCCTACATAGTGCACTACTTTAGACAGGGCTGGCACCCTATTCCCTACATAGTGCACTACTTTAGACCAGGGCTGGCACCCTATTCCCTACATAGTGCACTACTTTAGACCAGGGATGGCACCCTATTCCCTACATAGTGCACTACTTTAGACCAGGTCGTTGGCACCCTATTCCCTACATAGTGCACTACTTTAGACCAGGTCCCTGGCACCCTATTCCCTACATAGTGCACTACTTTAGACCAGGTCCTTGGCACCCTATTCCCTACATAGTGCACTACTTTAGACCAGGTCCTTGGCACCCTATTCCCTACATAGTGCACTACTTTAGACCAGGTGCTTGGCACCCTATTCCCTACATAGTGCACTACTTTAGACCAGGGATGGCACCTATTCCCTACATAGTGCACTACTTTAGACCAGGGCTGGCACTGCTATTCCCTACATAGTGCACTACTTTGACAGGGCTGGCACCCTATTCCCTACATAATAACACTTCAGACCAGGGCTGGCACCCTATTCCCTACATAGTGCAGTTACTTTAGACCAGGGATGGCACTGGCCTATTCCCTACATAGTGCACTACCTTCAGACCAGGGCTGGCACTGGCCTATTCCCTACATAGTGCACCACTCAGACCAGGGCTGGCACGCCTGGTTCCACATAGTGTAAGAGCTGTTCACACCACTCAGCCAAACTGGACTGGCCTATTCCCAGACATAAGAGCTGTTCACACCTTCAGCCAGGGCTGGACTGGCCTGGTTCCACAGAGTGAGTTAAGAGCTGTTCACCCACTCAGCCAAACTGGACTGGCCTGGTTAGACAGAGGCTGGAAGAGCTGTTCACACCACTCAGCCAACCTGGGCTGGCCTGGTTCCCAGACATAGTGCACTACCTTTAGACCAGGGCTGGACTGGCCTGGTTCCCACATAGTAAGAGCTGTTCATACCACTCAGCCAAACTGGACTGGCCTGGTTCCACAGAGTGGAGTTAAGAGCTGATTCACACCACTCAGCCAAACTGGACTGGCCTGGTTCCACCAGGGATGGTAAGAGCTGTTCCCTACATAGTGCACTACTTTAGACCAGGGACCACTCATAGCACTACCACTCAGACCAGGGCTGGCCTGGTTCCACAGATAGTAAGAGCTGTTTACCACTCAGCCAAACTGGACTGGCCTGGTTCCACAGAGGAGGTAAGAGCTGTTCACACCACTCAGCTAAACTGGACTGGCCTGGTTCCAAGAGGGAGAGCTGTTCACACCACTCAGCCAAAGACTGGCCTGGTTCCACAGAGGAGGTAAGAGCTGTTCACACCACTCAGCCAAACTGCACTGGCCTGGTTCCACAGAGGAGTTAAGAGCTGTTCACCACTCAGCTAAACTGGACTGGCCTGGTTCCACAGGGAGGAGGTAAGAGCTGTTCATACCACTCAGCCAAACTGGACTGGCCTGGTTCCACAGAGGAGTTAAGAGCTGTTCATACCACTCAGCCAAACTGGACTGGCCTGGTTCCACAGAGGAGTTAAGAGCTGTTCATACCACTCAGCCAAACTGGACTGGCCTGGTTCCACAGAGGAGGTAAGAGCTGTTCATACCACTCAGCCAAACTGGACTGGCCTGGTTCCACAGAGGAGGTAAGAGCTGTTCATACCACTCAGCTAAACTGGACTGGCCTGGTTCCACAGAGGAGGTTAAGAGCTGTTCACACCACTCAGCCAAACTGGACTGGCCTGGTTCCACAGAGGAGGTAAGAGCTGTTCACACCACTCAGCCAAACTGGACTGGCCTGGTTCCACAGAGGAGGTAAGAGCTGTTCACACCACTCAGCCAAACTGGACTGGCCTGGTTCCACAGAGGAGGTAAGAGCTGTTCACACCACTCAGCCAAACTGGACTGGCCTGGTTCCACAGAGGAGGTAAGAGCTGTTCACACCACTCAGCCAAACTGGACTGGCCTGGTTCCACAGAGGAGTTAAGAGCTGTTCACACCACTCAGCCAAACTGGACTGGCCTGGTTCCACAGAGGAGTTAAGAGCTGTTCATACCACTCAGCCAAACTGGACTGGCCTGGTTCCACAGAGGAGTTAAGAGCTGTTCACACCACTCAGCCAAACTGGACTGGCCTGGTTCCACAGAGGAGGTAAGAGCTGTTCACACCACTCAGCCAAACTGGACTGGCCTGGTTCCACAGAGGAGTTAAGAGCTGTTCACACCACTCAGCCAAACTGGCCTGATTCCACATCTACCATAGTTGCTGGAAAGAACCATGTGAAAGGAAACTATCTGAGTCAGGAGATTGCCTTTAAATGTAAATCTTGTTATAGCGCCTATCTTCCGCAGCACAGATTGAACCTAAGCCTATAGGATCACAGAATATTGAAAACCAGGAGAATAAATATCAGACGCGGACGAAATAAATCAAGGGTCAATATATCTCTCTATAGAGCGGTTGGATTTGCACCTCCTGGATACGGTTGGATTTGCACCTCCTGGATACGGTTGGATTTGTACATCCTGGATACGGTTGGATTTGTACATCCTGGATACGGTTGGATTTGCACCTCCTGGATACGGTTGGATTTGTACATCCTGGATACGGTTGGATTTGTACCTCCCGGATACGGTTGGATTTGTACCTCCCGGATACGGTTGGATTTGTACCTCCTGGATACGGTTGGATTTGTACCTCCTGGATACGGTTGGATTTGTATCTCCCGGATACGGTTGGATTTGTACGTCCCGGATACGGTTGGATTTGTACATTTTGGATACGGTTGGATTTGTACCTCCTTGATACGGTTGGATTTGTACCTCCTGGATACGGTTGGATTTGTACGTCCCAAATGGCACCCTATTCCCTATGTAATGCACTACTTTTGACCAGGGCCTGGTGCAAAGTAAAGATACTATGTGGGGAATATTTGGGAGGCAGCCAAGCCACATTCAGTACACTGTACTACTGTGGTGAAGGCTGTATAGTGGAGGTAGTCTACCTTTCTCTCTGACCTTCACTATCTCTTCAAGGTTCGGCCATAAATTAGACTCTATAAAGATCTCTTCAAGGATAGGCCATAAATTAGACTCTATCTTCAAGGTTCGGCCATATAAAGATTTCTTCAAGGTTCGGCCATATAAAGATTTCTTCAAGGTTCGGCCATATAAAGATTTCTTCAAGGTTCGGCCATATAAAGATTTCTTCAAGGTTCGGCCATATAAAGATTTCTTCAAGGTTCGGCCATATAAAGATCTCTTCAAGGTTCGGCCATATAAAGATCTCTTCAAGGTTCGGCCATAAATTAGACTCTATAAAGATCTCTTCAAGGTTCGGCCATATAAAGATCTCTTCAAGGTTCGCCATATAAAGCCATATATAAAGATCTCTTCAAGGTTCGCCATATAAAGATCTCCAAGGTTATAAAATGACAAACAGACTGGAGTACCGGGCTACTTCCTGGTTCCAATCACTCCAACGTTAGTGTGTGAATACTGTAGATTGCTGCTGTAGGCTGGAGAAATGGCTTTGACTTTGACATTGTAGCAGTGTTCACCTCTGATTACATTTCTCCATTGTGGGCTGTTGGAAGGGCTGAAGGAAATGCTGTTCTCTATACTGGGCCAGTGTGTTATGAACAGTGTCCAAGTCAAGTGTGACCAACATACATAACCGGTATGTATATACTGTACATCATAGAACAGAAGGGCGGAAGGAAGACACTTCACTAAACAGTGTGTTTGGTGTTGTGTGTTAATTATGGACAAATCATAGATCCTTGGATATTACATACATCATACAGCTGGAAGGACAACCCCTCCTGTGGCCTACTGGGTAATAACAGAGGAGACAGCTGGAAGGACAACCCCTCCTGTGGCCTACTGGGTAATAACAGAGGAGACAGCTGGAAGGACAACCCCTCCTGTGGCCTACTGGGTAATAACAGAGGAGACAGCTGGAAGGACAACCCCTCCTGTGGCCTACTGGGTAATAACAGTGGAGACAGCTGGAAGGACAACCCCTCCTGTGGCCTACTGGGTAATAACAGTGGAGACAGCTGGAAGGACAACCCCTCCTGTGGCCTACTGGGTAATAACAGAGGAGACAGCTGGAAGGACAACCCCTCCTGTGGCCTACTGGGTAATAACAGAGGAGACAGCTGGAAGGACAACCCCTCCTGTGGCCTACTGGGTAATAACAGAGGAGACAGCTGGAAGGACAACCCCTCCTGTGGCCTACTGGGTAATAACAGAGGAGACAGCTGGAAGGACAACCTCTCCTGTGGCCTACTGGGTAATAACAGAGGAGACAGCTGGAAGGACAACCCCTCCTGTGGCCTACTGGGTAATAACAGAGGAGACAGCTGGAAGGACAACCCCTCCTGTGGCCTACTGGGTAATAACAGAGGAGACAGCTGGAAGGACAACCCCTCCTGTGGCCTACTGGGTAATAACAGAGGAGACAGCTGGAAGGACAACCCCTCCTGTGGCCTACTGGGTAATAACAGTGGAGACAGCTGGAAGGACAACCCCTCCTGTGGCCTACTGGGTAATAACAGTGGAGACAGCTGGAAGGACAACCCCTCCTGTGGCCTACTGGGTAACAACAGTGGAGACAGCTGGAAGGACAACCCCTCCTGTGGCCTACTGGGTAATAACAGTGGAGACAGCTACAGTACCTGTGCAAACCAATTAAAAGTGAAGGAAGAAGCATGTGAATATAATATATTCTTCTGGTATTTAGATTCTACTGTATATTAAAAAAAGCTACATAATTGTTCAGCTATCTTTGACCACCAACGATCATGCTCATCTTCTGTCCCTAACCAACCTCTTCCTGGTTCGACCCGGTCCGTCTCCAAAATGGCCGCCGAGTTTCAGTGAGCTTTTGCTGTCTTGACTGTAGTTCCTGTCCCTCTTGAGAGTCTTTGGCACCTCTCATTCTTATTGAATGACTGAGACACAAGCTCCTCATTCAAGACAATCCGTTGGGCAAATCTGAAAATTAGCACCCTATTCCCTATGTAGTGCACTCTTTCTGCAGTTGTCTGTCTATATAGAGAATAGGGTTCCAATTGGAACACAGGCCCCTTGTGTATTTCCTCTACTCTCTAGCGGCCCGGCTAGCTGGTCCCCTGTGTGTTGCCATGACCACCAGCGGGCCGCTCGCTGTGCTGTGATTGGCAGCTGGCACGTTGCCCCTGACCCCCGAGGCCCCTAACCCCCTCGTCAGTGGGTCTTCCACAAGGGGTTGTGATACACCCAGCCCTCGCCCTGAGAGAAAGAGAGACAGAGAGAGAGAGAGACAGAGAGGCAGAGAGCGAGAGAGAGAGACAGAGAGGCAGAGAGCGAGAGAGAGAGACAGAGAGCGAGAGAGACAAAGAGAGAGTGAGAGACAGACAGAGAGCGAGAGAGGGAGTTTTTTGAGAGGATGACATACAGTACATTAAAGACAAGACCAGGGAATCTGACTCAAAGTTTGAGGTAATGTCAGAGGTCAAAGTGAACCGTTCAGGTCCTAGTTCCTCACCTCCTTGATGAAGTACTTGGGTGTCCAGGGTGTGTTGGAGGCAGCTCTCTGTCGGCCCTCTGCTCTCTGCCTCTCCTCCAGACAGTGTTTGTGCTCTGTAGCAGAGTCAATGTTTCCTGATCTCAGAGCTGAGGTGACATGCTGCCACAGACGCCTGTAGAGGGACACTATACCATTATTACTG
>NW_024608900.1:67500-77500 GCF_018296145.1 Oncorhynchus tshawytscha
TGTCTCTATATCAGACTACCAGGTTGACCATCACAATCCTCTGTCTCTATATCAGACTACCAGGTCTCTATATCAGACTACCAGGTTGACCATCACAATCCTCTGTCTCTATATCAGACTACCAGGTCTCTATATCAGACTAACAGGTTGACCACTACCAGGTCTCTATATCAGACTAACAGGTGTCAAAATCCTCTGTCTCTTCAAGTGTCTGCTGGGACATTCTAAAGAGATCCATGTCCCATTGAAGATGTACTGCGGGATTCCTACCCCAGAGTGTGAATGGTTATAGTCTCTTATTCCAGTTGTGTGGAGAGATACCTACAGCCTGAGAGATACCTACAGCCTGAGAGATACCTACAGCCTGAGAGATACCTACAGCCTGAGAGATACCTACAGCCTCCTACAGCTGGAGAGCTACCTACAGCCTGAGAGACACCTACAGCTTCCTACAGCCTGCGAGCTACCTACAGCCTGAGAGATACCTACAGCCTCCTACAGCCTGAGAGATACCTACAGCCCCCTACAGCCTGAGAGACACCTACAGCCTCCTACAGCCTGAGAGACCGCTAAGGCCTCCTACAGCCTGAGAGCTACCTATAGCCTGAGAGATACCTACAGCCTGAGAGCTACCTACAGCCTGAGAGATACCTACAGCCTGAGAGATACCTACAGCCTGAGAGATACCTACAGCCTCCTACACCCTGAGAGACACCTACAGCCTGAGAGACACCTACAGCCTGAGAGACACCTACAGCCTGAGAGACACCTACAGCCTGAGAGCTACCTACAGGCTGAGAGACACCTACAGCCTGAGAGATACCTACAGCCTGAGAGATACCTACAACCTGAGAGATACCTACAGCCTCCTACAGCCTGAGAGCTACCTACAGCCTGAGAGACACCTACAGCCTGAGATCTACCTACAGCCTGAGAGACACCTACAGCATCCTACAGCCTGAGAGCTACCTACAGCATGAGAGCTACCTACAGCCTGAGAGCTACCTACAGCCTGAGAGCTACCTACAACCTCCTACAGCCTGAGAGCTACCTACAGCTTGAGAGCCACCTACAGCCTAAGAGATACCTACAGACTGAGAGCTACCTACAGACTCCTACAGCCTGAGAGCTACCTACAGCCTGAGAGACACCTACAGCCTCCTACAGCCTGAGAGATACCTACAGCCTGAGAGATACCTACAGCCTGGGAGACACCTACAGCCTCCTACAGCCTGAGAGATACCTAAGCCTGAGAGACACCTACAGCCTCCTACAGCCTGAGAGATACCTACAGCCTGAGAGCCAACTGTGCATATGGTCCTACTAGATAATAAACATATATGTATAGCCAACAGATCCTTAAAAAGTTCTACAGCTGCACCATCGAGAGCATCCTGACCGGTTCCATCACCGCCTGGTATGGCAACTACTCGGCATCCGACCGTAAGGCGCTACAGAGGGTAGTCCGTACGGCCCAGTACATCACTGGGGCCAAGCTTCCTGTCATCCAGGACCTCTATACCAGGCGGTGTCAGAGGAAGGCCCTAAAACAATTGTCAGAGACTCCAGTCACCCGAGTCAAAGACTGTTCTCTCTGCTTCCGCAAAGCAAGCGGTACCGGAGCGCCAAGTCTAGGTCCAAGAGGCTCCTTAACAGCTTCTACCCCCCCAAGACATAAGACTCCTGAACACTTAACCAAATGGCCACCGGACTATTACATTGACCCCCCCCCATTTGTTTTGTAAACTGCTGCTACTCACTGCTTATTATCTACGCATAGTCACTTCCCCCCTACCTACAAGTACAAATGACCTCTAACCTGTACCTCCGCACAGTGACTCGGTACCGGTACCTCCTGTATATAACCTCCGCACAGTGACTCGGTACCAGTACCTCCTGTACATAACCTCCACAGTGACTACCGGTACCGCCTGTACATAACCTCCACAGTGACTCACCGGTACCTCCTGTATATAACCTCCACAGTGACTCGGTACCGGTACCTCCTGTACATAACCTCCACAGTGACTCGGTACCGGTACCTCCTGTATATAACCTCCACAGTGACTACCGGTACCTCCTGTACATAACCTCTGCACAGTGACTCGGTACCGGTACCTCCTGTACATAACCTCCGCACAGTGACTCGGTACCGGTACCTCCTGTACATAACCACAGTGACTCGGTACCGGTACCTCCTGTACATAACCTCCGCACAGTGACTCGGTACCGGTACCTCCTGTATATAACCTCCACAGTGACTCGGTACCAGTACCTCCTGTATATAACCTCCACAGTGACTCGGTACCGGTACCTCCTGTATATAGCATCATTACTGTTATGTTATTATGGTACTTCATATTATTTTTTACTTTAGTTTATTTGGTAAATATTTTCTTAACTCTTTCTTGAACCGCACTGTTGGTTTAAGAGCTTGTTAAGTCAGCATTTCACGGTAAAGTTCACACTTGTTGTATTCGGCGCATGTGACGAATAAAGTTTGATTTGATTTGATTTGACAACCACAACACACACCTCCCCATCACACACACCACCCCCTCACCATATGTGTTCTCTCTCCTGGTTTCATTAGCATATCTGCTATGACTCAGGGGGCAGACAAGGAGACCGTCCTCGTTAGTAATTCATGCTGTCCTAATTACTGAGAGGACTAATTGTCCGTGAGACTCAGGAACGCGTTAAGTTAGAAACCGCTTTGATAATCATTCAATTAAACAGACTTTACGAGGCAAAAACATGTTTGTTTTTAAACGGTCGACTATTTCATATCAGCGTGGAGAAGGGCTGAATCTGCTCAGTGTGTCCTGCAATATTAAAGACACAAATAAACGTTTTCAGGAATGTTTAGCTTTCAACACACTACAGTCCTCCCTCAGCGCTCTACACACAGTATCCAGAGGTACAACACACTACAGTCCTCCCTCAGCGCTCTACACACAGTATCCAGAGGTACAACACACTACAGTCCTCCCTCAGCGCTCTACACACAGTATCCAGAGGTACAACACACTACAGTCCTCCCTCAGCGCTCTACACACAGTATCCAGAGGTACAACACACTACAGTCCTCCCTCAGCGCTCTACACACAGTATCCAGAGGTACAACACACTACAGTCCTCCTCAGCGCTCTACACACAGTATCCAGAGGTACAACACACTACAGTCCTCCCTCAGCGCTCTACACACAGTATCCAGAGGTACAACACACTACAACAGCGCTTCTACACACAGTATCCAGAGGTACAACACACTACAGTCCTCCTCAGCGCTACACACAGTATCCAGAGGTACAACACACTACAGTCCTCCCTCAGCGCTCTACACACAGTATCCAGAGGTACAACACACTACAGTCCTCCCTCAGCGCTCTACACACAGTATCCAGAGGTACCACACACTACAGTCCTCCCTCAGCGCTCTACACACAGTATCCAGAGGTACAACACACTACAGTCCTCCCTCAGCGCTCTACACACAGTATCCAGAGGTACCACACACTACAGTCCTCCCTCAGCGCTCTACACACAGTATCCAGAGGTACAACACACTACAGTCCTCCCTCAGCGCTCTACACACAGTATCCAGAGGTACCACACACTACAGTCCTCCCTCAGCGCTCTACACACAGTATCCAGAGGTACACACACTACAGTCCTCCCTCAGCGCTCTACACACAGTATCCAGAGGTACAACACACTACAGTCCTCCCTCAGCGCTCTACACACAGTATCCAGAGGTACAACACACTACAGTCCTCCCTCAGCGCTCTACACACAGTATCCAGAGGTACAACACACTACAGTCCTCCCTCAGCGCTCTACACACAGTATTGAGGTACAACACACTACAGTCCTCCCTCAGCGCTCTACACACAGTATCCAGAGGTACAACACACTACAGTCCTCCCTCAGCGCTCTACACACAGTATCCAGAGGTACAACACACTACAGTCCTCCTCAGCGCTCTACACACAGTATCCAGAGGTACAGTCTTCCCACACACTACAGTCCTCCCTCAGCGCTCTACACACAGTATCCAGAGGTACAACACACTACAGTCCTCCCTCAGCGCTCTACACACAGTATCCAGAGGTACAACACACTACAGTCCTCCCTCAGCGCTCTACACACAGTATCCAGAGGTACAACACACTACAGTCTTCCCATCCTTCACTAAGAGAGGTACAACACACTACAGTCCTCCCTCAGCGCTCTACACACAGTATCCAGAGGTACAACACACTACAGTCTTCCCATCCTTCACTAAGAGAGGTACAACACACTACAGTCTTCCCGTCCTTCACTAAGAGAGGTACAACACACTACAGTCTTCCCATTCTTCACTAAGAGTGGTACAACACACTACAGTCTTCACTAAGAGAGGTACAACACACTACAGTCTTCCCCTGCTTCACTAAGAGAGGTACAACACACTACCGTCTTCACTAAGAGAGGTACAACACACTACTGTCCTCCCATAGTTCACTAAGAGTGGTACAACACACTACAGTCTTCCCGTCCTTCACTAAGAGAGGTACAACACACTACAGTCTCCCATCCTTCACTAAGAGTGGTACAACACACTACAGTCTTCCCATCCTTCACTAAGAGTGGTACAACACACTACAGTCTTCCCATTCTTCACTAAGAGAGGTACAACACACTACAGTCTTCCCGTCCTTCACTAAGAGTGGTACAACACACTACAGTCTTCCCATCCTTCACTAAGAGTGGTACAACACACTACAGTCTTCCCGTCCTTCACTAAGAGTGGTACAACACACTACAGTCTTCCCATCCTTCACTAAGAGAGGTACAACACACTACAGTCTTCCCGTCCTTCACTAAGAGTGGTACAACACACTACAGTCTTCCCATCCTTCACTAAGAGAGGTACAACACACTACAGTCTTCACTAAGAGAGGTACAACACACTACAGTCCTCCCGTCCTTCACTAAGAGTGGTACAACACACTACAGTCTTCCCGTCCTTCACTAAGAGTGGTACAACACACTACAGTCTTCCGTCCTTCACTAAGAGTGGTACAACACACTACAGTCTTCCCATCCTTCACTAAGAGAGGTACAACACACTACAGTCTTCCCGTCCTTCACTAAGAGAGGTACAACACACTACAGTCTTCCCATCCTTCACTAAGAGTGGTACAACACACTACAGTCTTCCCATCCTTCACTAAGAGAGGTACAACACACTACAGTCTTCCCGTCCTTCACTAAGAGAGGTACAACACACTACAGTCTTCCCGTCCTTCACTAAGAGAGGTACAACACACTACAGTCTTCCCGTCCTTCACTAAGAGTGGTACAACACACTACAGTCTTCCCGTCCTTCACTAAGAGTGGTACAACACACTACAGTCTTCCCGTCCTTCACCTGCTCGACGGGACGCTGCTAGTCTGCCAAATATGCAACTTTCAATCCTAATGCGATTACTTTGGATTAAAACAAGACATTAAAGCCTAAAACTCCTTTAAACTCAGCTAATTAAACCCTGGAATGTGATTAAGGAACTTTAAAAACAGAGAGTTGACACGAGCTTTCAGTCAGTCTTATCAACCGTAGACTGTCTGAACCTGTCATCGATGGTATTACTGTACAGTATATGACGGATCACCAACGGCAACATAAAAAACACTTATTTGGGTCTTACAAGGGTTTCTCTGTCAGGTCACATTGTTAGTTAAAACTCCTGGTTCCAGTCATAACTTAGTTAGCTGTGTCTGTCAACAGTTCCAGAACACTAACACCTACCTAGAACTACAGTAGCTGTATCTGTCAACAGGTCCAGAATACTAACACCTACCTAGAACTACAGTAGCTGTGTCTGTCAACAGGTCCAGAATACTAACACCTACCTAGAACTACAGTAGCTGTATCTGTCAACAGTTCCAGAACACTAACACCTACCTAGAACTACAGTAGCTGTATCTGTCAACAGGTCCAGAATACTAACACCTACCTAGAACTACAGTAGCTGTGTCTGTCAACAGGTCCAGAATACTAACACCTACCTAGAACTACAGTAGCTGTATCTGTCAACAGTTCCAGAACACTAACACCTACCTAGAACTACAGTAGCTGTATCTGTCAACAGGTCCAGAATACTAACACCTATCTAGAACTACAGTAGCTGTGTCTGTCAACAGGTCCAGAATACTAACACCTACCTAGAACTACAGTAGCTGTATCTGTCAACAGTTCCAGAACACTAACACCTACCTAGAACTACAGTAGCTGTGTCTGTCAACAGGTCCAGAATACTAACACCTACCTAGAACTACAGTAGCTGTGTCTGTCAACAGGTCCAGAATACTAACACCTACCTAGAACTACAGTAGCTGTGTCTGTCAACAGGTCCAGAACACTAACACCTACCTAGAACTACAGTAGCTGTATCTGTCAACAGGTCCAGAATACTAACACCTACCTAGAACTACAGTAGCTGTGTCTGTCAACAGGTCCAGAATACTAACACCTACCTAGAACTACAGTAGCTGTATCTGTCAACAGGTCCAGAATACTAACACCTACCTAGAACTACAGTAGCTGTATCTGTCAACATTTCCAGAACACTAACACCTACCTAGAACTACAGTAGCTGTATCTGTCAACATTTCCAGAACACTAACACCTACCTAGAACTACAGTTAGGCGCTGTACACTGTAACCCCTAGTCATAACTACTGTATAGCCGGCTCTCAGTAGGTGCTGTACACTGTAACCCCTAGTCATAACTACTGTATTGCTGGCTCTCAGAAGGTGCTGTTCACTGTAACCCCTAGTCATAACTACTGTATTGCTGGCTCTCAGAAGGTGCTGTTCACTGTAACCCCTAGTCATAACTACTGTATTGCTGGCTCTCAGAAGGTGCTGTTCACTGTAACCCCTAGTCATAACTACTGTATAGCTGGCTCTCAGTAGGTGCTGTACACTGTAACCCCTAGTCATAACTACTGTATTGCTGGCTCTCAGAAGGTGCTGTTCACTGTAACCCCTAGTCATAACTACTGTATAGCTGGCTTTCAGTAGGTACTGTAACACCTAGTTATAACTACTGTATAGCTGGCTCTCAGTAGGTGCTGTTCACTGTAACCCCTAGTCATAACTACTGTATAGCTGGCTCTCAGTAGGTACTGTACACTGTAACCCCTAGTCATAACTACTGTATAGCTGGCTCTCAGTAGGTACTGTAACCCCTAGTCATAACTACTGTATAGCTGGCTCTCAGTAGGTGGTACTGTAACCCCTAGTCATAACTACTGTATAGCTGGCTCTCAGTAGGTACTGTAACCCCTAGTCATCTATAAGCTGGCTCTCAGTAGGTACTGTAACCCCTAGTCATAACTATTGTATAGCTGGCTTTCAGTAGGTACTGTAACCCCTAGTCATAACTACTGTATTGCTGGCTCTCAGTAGGTGCTGTTCACTGTAACCCCTAGTCATAACTACTGTATAGCTGGCTCTCAGTAGGTGCTGTACACTGTAACCCCTAGTCATAACTACTGTATAGCCGGCTCTCAGTAGGTGCTGTACACTGTAACCCCTAGTCATAACTACTGTATAGCTGGCTCTCAGTAGGTGCTGTTCACTGTAACCCCTAGTCATAACTACTGTATAGCCGGCTCTCAGTAGGTGCTGTTCACCCTAGTAACAGTAGTAACAAACTAGTCCTAACTAGATCCAGTACAGTGCAGTAATGCTCACCTTCCCCGACCATAGACACTCCGATGGACATGCCCATGAACTTGCTTCGGGTCCAGACGTGGGTATTGACGCACATGTTCCTCTCTTTACACTCGCAGTAGAACCCAGTGACGGGTGGGTGGTGTGACACCTGCTCCGCCACGAACCTTACCCGGTAACAGTCCTCTGTCTGAGCACCCCCGCCCTCCGTTCCTGTCCGGCAGGGAGGCTCTAGAGGAAGAGGCGGGGTTAGGGAAGAGCCTCTAGAGGAAGAGGCGGGGTTAGGGGAAGAGCCTCTAGAGGAACCGTCGGGTTTAGGGGAAGAGGCAGGGTTAGGGGAAGAGCCTCTAGAGGAAGAGGCGGGGTTAGAGGAGGAGGCGGGGTTAGGGGAAGAGCCTCTAGAGGAAGAGGCGGGGTTAGGGGCGGGGTTTGAAGTGGGTGTCGTGTTAGTGTTAGGGGCAGAGCTCATGGTCCTCAGTGGGTGGACTCTCTCTCGGGGGACGTCCCAGGAACACCTGAAACTCTCTCCCAGGATGGGGTTGTAGGGTTTCTTGGCCACGGCACCCTTGCGCCCCTCGTGAAAGGCGGTCAGGTAGTATTCCACGAATCGGACGATGCGCTCCTCTGGGGTGGTTCCCGTGGTGATGTTCAGGAACATGTCTGGGTGAGCCATGAAGTTAGCGTACATCTCTAGGAGGGAACGCTTCTCCAGGATAAAGGTAGGGAGTACCACCTGTAGAAAGGAGAAGGAGAGAGAGAGAGGAGAGAGAGGAAGGAGAGGGAGACAGAGAGAGGAAGGAGAGGGAGAGAGAGAGGAGAGGAGGAGGAGAGAGAGGAAGGAGAGGAGAGAGAGAGGAAGGAGAGGGAGAGAGAGAGAGGAGAGAGAGAGGAAGGAGAGGGAGAGAGAGAGGAAGGAGGGAGAGAGAGAGAGAGAGAGAGAGAGAGAGGAAGGAGAGGGAGAGAGAGAGGAAGGAGAGAGAGAGAGAGAGAGAGAGGAAGGAGAGGAGAGAGAGAGAGGAAGGAGAGGAGAGAGAGAGAGGAAGGAGAGGGAGAGAGAGAGAGGAAGGAGAGGGAGAGAGAGAAGAAGGAGGAGAGAGAGAGAGAGAGAGGAAGGAAGGAGAAGGAGAGAGAGGACAGCAACACAATTAGACCCAACCAAATAATGACAAAACAAAAAGATAATTACTTGACACATTGGAAAGAATTAACAAAAAAAAACAGAGCACACTAGAATGCTATTTGGCCCTAAACAGAGTGTACACAGTGGCAGAATACCTGACCACTGTGACTGACCCAAACTTAAGGAAAGCTTTGACTAAGTACAGACTCAGTGAGCATAACCTTGCTATTGAGAAAGGCCGTTAGGAAAGCTTTGACTAAGTACAGACTCAGTAAGCATAACCTTGCTATTGAGAAAGGCCGCCGTAGACAGACATGGCTCTCAAGAGAAGACAGGCTATGTGCTCACTGCCCACAAAATGAGGTGGAAACTGAGCTGCACTTCCTAACCTCCTGCCCAACGTATGACCATATTAGAGACACATATTTCCCTCAGATTACACAGATCCACAAAGAATTCGAAAACAAATCCAATTTTGATAAACTCCCATATCTACTGGGTGAAATTCCAGTGTGCCATCACAGCAGCAAGATGTGTGACCTGTTGCCACGAGAAAAGGGCAACCAGTGAAGAACAAACACCATTGTAAATACATATAAATACCCATATTTATGCTTTTTTTTCTCCCCCTTTTGTACTTTAAATATTTGGACATAATATGACATTTGAAATGTCTTCATTCTTTTGGAATTTGTTTAGTATAATGTTTAATGTTATTGTTTATTTCACTTATGTTTGTTAATCATTTATTTCATTTTACATAATTAAGAGAGAAAGAAAAAGACAGAGAGAAAGAAAAAGACAGAGAGAAAGAAAAAGACAGAGAGAAAGAAAAAGACAGAGAGAAAGAAAAAGACAGAGAGAAAGAAAAAGACAGAGAGAAAGAAAAAGACAGAGAGAAAGAAAAAAGACAGAGAGAAAGAAAAAGACAGAGAGAAAGAAAAAGACAGAGAGAAAGAAAAAGACAGAGAGAAAGAAAAAGACAGAGAGAAAGAAAAAGACAGAGAGAAAGAAAAAGACAGAGAGAAAGAAAAAGACAGAAAGAAAGAAAAACACAGAGAGAAAGAAAAAGACAGAGAGAAAGAAAAAGAAGACAGAAAGAAAAAGACAGAGAGAAAGAAAAAGACAGAGAGAAAGAAAAAGACAGAGAGAAA
>NW_024608900.1:80000-89127 GCF_018296145.1 Oncorhynchus tshawytscha
GGATGTACATGCTGGTCCCCTGTGGATCCACATCAGGCCTATCAGGGATGTACATGCTGGTCCCCTGTGGATCCACATCAGGCCTCTGTAATGGCCCATCCCCCATCCACATCAGGCCTATCAGGGATATGGCCCAAAATAGAAATCTATTTTCCCATAGTACACTTCTTTTTTTACCAGAGAGCCCTAAAGGGTAGACAATTGGGACACAGCCCAGACCCCACTATCAGAAACATCAGTCTCTGCCAAACATCATTATCCTCATCAACAGCCTCCGTGGTCTGGAACATTACAGACAGTCAGAAAGAGATAAAACACCTGGATCCCTCTCTACTGAAAACAGCTGTTATTACACCAGTTAACACAGTAGTTTACACCAGTTAACACAGTAGTTTACACCAGTTACCACAGTAGTTTACACCAGTTACCACAGTAGTTTACACACGAGTTACCACAGTAGTTTACACCAGTTACCACAGTAGTTTACACCAGTTACCACAGTAGTTTACACACCAGTTACCACAGTAGTTTACACACCAGTTACCACAGTAGTTTACACCAGTTACCACAGTAGTTTACACCAGTTACCACAGTAGTTTACACCAGTTACCACAGTAGTTTACACACCAGTTACCACAGTAGTTTACACACCAGTTACCACAGTAGTTTACACACCAGTTACCACAGTAGTTTACACCAGTTACCACAGTAGTTTACACAGTAGTTTTACCACAGTAGTTTACACCAGTTACCACAGTAGTTTACACCAGTTACCACAGTAGTTTACACCAGTTAACACAGTAGTTTACACCAGTTACCACAGTAGTTTACACCAGTTACCACAGTAGTTTACACCAGTTACCACAGTAGTTTACACCAGTTAACACAGTAGTTTACACCAGTTAACACAGTAGTTTACACCAGTTAACACAGTAGTTTACACCAGTTACCACAGTAGTTTACACCAGTTAACACAGTAGTTTACACCAGTTACCACAGTAGTTTACACCAGTTAACACAGTAGTTTACACCAGTTAACACAGTAGTTTACACCAGTTAACACAGTAGTTTACACCAGTTAACACAGTAGTTTACACCAGTTACCACAGTAGTTTACACAGTTAACCAGTAGTTTACCACAGTAGTTTACACCAGTTAACACAGTAGTTTACACCAGTTACCACAGTAGTTTACACACCAGTTACCAGTTAACACAGTAGTTTACACCAGTTAACACAGTAGTTTACACCAGTTAACACAGTAGTTTACACCAGTTAATACAGTAGTTTACACCAGTTAACACAGTAGTTTACATCAGTTACCACAGTAGTTTACACCAGTTAACACAGTAGTTTACACCAGTTAACACAGTAGTTTACACCAGTTACCACAGTAGTTTACACCAGTTAAAACAGTAGTTTACACCAGTTACCGCAGTAGTTTACACCAGTTACCACAGTAGTTTACACACCAGTTACCACAGTAGTTTACATCAGCACAGAGGGAATTACCTACCCAACCTTAGTTGAACGCACTGACTGTAAGTCTCTCTGGATAACATTGTCTGCTTCATGACGCAAATGTAAAAATCTAAACGTCAAATGCGAAGGTGTCCTCACCATTAAGTCAGGATTATATCAGCAATTATACAAATCTATTTCAAAACAGTGTAACATCTGACCCAGTGTCATCTAGGATTTCCATCAAAATATAATACAAGGAGTTACCAAACTAACTGCTTATCAGATTACGTAAAGTAGCATTAGTTAGGCAACAGAACTGTTCTCCATGGTTAGAGTTTATATTCACATAACAGTCCTGATACTGAAACTCACTATCCTACAATCACAGGATCAATCCATGGCCTGCAGCCTGAGAGAGAGGCCCATGTGAGGAGGGAAAGAGACGGAACATCTCTGAATGGGTGGTGGGATGTTTGACTGAGGGAGACTGGCGAAGTGACTGACTGACTGACTGACTGACTGACTGACTGGACTGACTGACTGACTGACTGACTGAGGGAGTGACTGAATGACTGACTGAAGGACTGACTGACTGACTGAAGGAGTGACTGAGGGACTGACTGACTGACTGAGGGAGTGACTGACTGACTGACTGACTGAGGGAGTGACTGACTGAAGGACTGACTGACTGACTGACTGACTGACTGACTGACTGAAGGAGTGACTGAGGGACTGACTGAAGTACTGACTGACTTACTGACTGACTTACTGACTGACTGACTGACTGAGGGAGTGACTGAATGACTGACTGACTGAAGGACTGACTGACTGACTGAAGGAGTGACTGAGGGACTGACTGAAGTACTGACTGACTTACTGACTGACTTACTGACTGACTGAGGGAGTGACTGAATGACTGACTGAGGGAGTGACTGACTGAAGGACTGACTGACTGACTGACTGACTGACTGACTGACTGACTGACTGACTGACTGAGGGAGTGACTGAATGACTGACTGACTGACTGACTGAGGGAGTGACTGAATGACTGACTGACGGAAGGACTGACGAAGTGACTGACTGACTGACTGAAGGGCTGACTGACTGACTGACTGACTGAAGGGCTGAGGGAGTGACTGAATGACTGACTGACTGAGGGACTGACTGACTGAGGGAGTGACTGACTGACTGAGGGAGTGACTGACTGAAGGACTGACTGACTGATGGAAGGAGTGACTGAGGGACTGACTGAAGTACTGACTGACTTACTGACTGACTGACTGAGGGAGTGACTGAATGACTGACTGACTGAAGGACTGGACGAAGTGACTGACTGACTGACTGAAGGACTAACTGACTGACTGAGGGAGTGACTGACTGACTGAATGACTGACTGACTAACTGACTGACTGACTGACTGAAGGACTGACGAAGTGACTGACTGACTGACTGACTGACTGAGGGAGTGACTGAATGACTGAAGTGACTGACTGACTGACTGACTGAAGGGCTGACTGACTGAAGGGCTGAGGGAGTGACTGAATGACTGACTGACTGAGGGGCTGACTGACTGACTGAGGAGGTGACTGACTGACTGAGGAACTGACTGAGGGAGTAACTCACTGACTGAGGAACTGACTGACTGACTGACTGAGGGACTGAGGGACTGACTGACTGAGGGAGTGAGTGACTGACTGACTGACGAACTGACTGCCAGAGCTGGAGTGTATGGGTGAATAAACTAGTCAGGGTGCTGTGTGTCAGTCTGTTGGCTAACAGAGGTCTAGGTGATGAAGCTATAATCACTAAGGGGTCTAGGTGATGAAGCTATAATCACTAAGGGGTCTAGGTGATGACTAGGGGTCTAGGTGATGAAGAGGTAATCAGCTATAATAGGGGTCTAGGTGATGAAGCTATAATCACTAAGGGGTCTAGGTGATGATAGAGGTCTAGGTGATGAAGCTATAATCACTAAAGGGTCTAGGTGATGAAGCTATAATCACTAAAGGGGTCCAGGTGATGATACAGGTCTAGGTGATGAAGCTATAATCACTAAAGGGTCTAGGTGATGAAGCTATAATCACTAAGGGGTCTAGGTGATGAAGCTATAATCACTAAAGGGTCTAGGTGATGAAGCTATAATCACTAAAGGGTCTAGGTGATGAAGCTATAATAATCACTATAAAGGTCTAGGTGATGAAGCTATAATCACTAAAGGGTCTAGGTGATGAAGCTATAATCACTAAAGGGTCTAGGTGATGAAGCTATAATCACTAAAGGTCTAGGTGATGAAGCTATAATCACTAAGGGGTCTAGGTGATGAAGCTATAATCACTAAGGGTCTAGGTGATGAAGCTATAATAACTAAGGGGTCTAGGTGATGATAGAGGTCTAGGTGATGAAGCTATAATCACTAAAGGGTCTAGGTGATGAAGCTATAATCACTAAAGGGTCTAGGTGATGAAGCTATAATCACTAAAGGGTCTAGGTGATGAAGCTATAATCACTAAAGGGTCTAGGTGATGAGGTGATGGCTATAATCTAGGTCATGAAGAGGGTCTAGGTGATCACTAAGGGGTCTAGGTGATGAAGCTATAATCACTAAAGGGTCTAGGTGATGAAGCTATAATCACTAAAGGGTCTAGGTGATGATAGAGGTGATGAAGCTATAATCACTAAGGGGTCTAGGTGATGATAGAGGTCTAGGTGATGAAGCTATAATCACTAAAGGGTCTAGGTGATGAAGCTATAATCACTAAAGGGGGTGATCTAAGGTGATGAAGCTATAATCACTAATGGGGTCTAGGTGATGAAGCTATAATCACTAAGGGGTCTAGGTGATGATAGAGGTCTAGGTGATGAAGCTATAATCACTAAAGGGTCTAGGTGATGAAGCTATAATCACTAAAAGGTCTAGGTGATGAAGCTATAATCACTAAGGGTCTAGGTGATGAAGCTATAATCACTAAGGGTCTAGGTGATGAAGCTATAATCACTAAGGTGTCTAGGTGATGATAGAGGTCTAGGTGATGAAGCTATAATCACTAAGGGGTCTAGGTGATGAAGCTATAATCACTAAGGGGTCTAGGTGATGAAGCTATAATCACTAAAGGGTCTAGGTGATGAAGCTATAATCACTAAGAGGTCTAGGTGATGATAGAGGTCTAGGTGATGAAGCTATAATCACGAAGAGGTCTAGGTGATGAAGCTATAATCACTAAGAGGTCTAGGTGATGATAGAGGTCTAGGTGATGAAGCTATAATCACTAAGAGGTCTAGGTGATGATAGAGGTCTAGGTGATGAAGCTATAATCACTAAGGGTCTAGGTGATGATAGAGGTCTAGGTGATGAAGCTATAATCACTAAGAGGTCTAGGTGATGATAGAGGTCTAGGTGATGAAGCTATAATCACTAAGAGGTCTAGGTGATGATAGAGGTCTAGGTGATGATAGAGGGTCTAGGTGATGATAGAGGCTATAATCACTAGGTGATGATCACTAAAGGTCTAGGTGATGATAGAGGTCTAGGTGATGATAGAGGTCTAGGTGATGAAGCTATAATCACTAAGAGGTCTAGGTGATGATAGAGGTCTAGGTGATGAAGCTATAATCACTAAAGGGTCTAGGTGATGAAGCTATAATCACTTAGAGGTCTAGGTGATGAAGCTATAATCACTAAAGGGTCTAGGTGATGAAGCTATAATCACTAAAGGGTCTAGGTGATGAAGCTATAATCACTAAGGGGTCTAGGTGATGATACAGGTCTAGGTGATGAAGCTATAATCACTAAAGGGTCTAGGTGATGCTATAATCACTAGAGGTCTAGGTGATGAAGCTATAATCACTAAGGGGTCTAGGTGATGATAGAGGTCTAGGTGATGAAGCTATAATCACTAAAGGGTCTAGGTGATGAAGCTATAATCACTAAGGGTATAGGTGATGAAGCTATAATCACTAGGGGTCTAGGTGATGAAGAGGTCTAGGTGATGAAGCTATAATCACTAAAGGGTCTAGGTGATGAAGCTATAATCACTAAAGGGTCTAGGTGCTATAATGATAGAGGTCTAGGTGATGACTAAAGGTCTAGGTGATGAAGCTATAATCACTAAAGGGTCTAGGTGATGAAGCTATAATCACTAAAGGGTCTAGGTGATGAAGCTATAATCACTAAAGGGTCTAGGTGATGAAGCTATAATCACTAAAGGGTCTAGGTGATGAAGCTATAATCACTAAGGGGTATCTAGGTGATGATAGAGGTCTAGGTGATGAAGCTATAATCACTAAAGGGTCTAGGTGATGATAGAGGTCTAGGTGGATGATAGAGGTCTAGGTGATGAAGAGGTCTAGGTGATGAAGCTATAATCACTAAAGGGTCTAGGTGATGAAGCTATAATCACTATAATCAGGTGAAAGGGTCTAGGTGATGAAGCTATAATCACTAAAGGGTCTAGGTGATGAAGCTAGGTGATAATCACTAGGTGATGGGGTCTAGGTGATGAAGATAGAGGTCTAGGTGATGATAGAGGTCTAGGTGATGAAGCTATAATCACTAAAGGGTCTAGGTGATGAAGCTATAATCACTAAGGGTCTAGGTGATGATAGAGGTCTAGGTGATGATAGAGGTCTAGGTGATGAAGCTATAATCACTAAGGGTCTAGGTGATGAAGCTATAATCACTAAGGGTCTAGGTGATGATAGAGGTCTAGGTGATGATAGAGGTCTAGGTGATGAAGCTATAATCACTAAGGGTCTAGGTGATGATAGAGGTCTAGGTGATGATAGAGGTCTAGGTGATGAAGCTATAATCACTAAAGGGTCTAGGTGATGAAGCTATAATCACTAAAGGGTCTAGGTGATGATAGAGGTCTAGGTGATGAAGCTATAATCACTAAAGCGTCTAGGTGATGAAGCTATAATCACTAAGGGGTCTAGGTGATGAAGCTATAATCACTAAAGGGTCTAGGTGATGATAGAGGTCTAGGTGATGAAGCTATAATCACTAAGGCGTCTAGGTGATGAAGCTATAATCACTAAGGGGTCTAGGTGATGATAGAGGTCTAGGTGATGATAGAGGTCTAGGTGATGAAGCTATAATCACTAAGGGGTCTAGGTGATGATAGAGGTCTAGGTGATGAAGCTATAATCACTAAAGGGTCTAGGTGATGATAGAGGTCTAGGTGATGAAGCTATAATCACTAAGGGGTCTAGGTGATGATAGAGGTCTAGGTGATGAAGCTATAATCACTAAGAGGTCTAGACATTTACCACAGTACTCCAGATTATAACCTGCATTACGTTATATAATCCCATTACGGTTCAGTCTAACATTACACACGGTGGGGTTCATCGAACCACATGAGCAGAGCAGCTGTGCCACAGACAATCATGAGTTCAGTCAGGCGCTGTCACAGCACTCACCTGGCTGCCCATGATAGACACTCATTACAGGCAGTCACTTCCTCATTCAGTCAGCCAGTCTGTCACCAGGATGACAGAACAGAGACTGAACCTCGAACTTCAGGCTGACACAGTTTTTTCACTGCTATATCTTAAGGCGGTTGTACACATAAGCAGTTGTGAAATTGGACCATATGATCACAGAGATACAAGTTTGAAGACACAAGCTGTTTTATATTCTTCAGAATAACATGGTATTTCTCCTGTCCTGTAGACTGAATTAGCTCAAGGGGTGGGATGAGGAGAGGGAGAGGAGAGGAGAGGAGAGGAGAGGAGAGGAGAGGAGAGGAGAGGAGAGGAGAGGAGAGGAGAGGAGAGGAGAGGGAGAGGAGAGGAGAGGAGAGGGAGGAGAGGAGAGGAGAGGGAGAGGAGAGGGAGAAAAGGGGAGACGGTAGGAGAGGAGATGAGGGGTAGGAGAGAAGAGGTGAGGAGGGGTAGAAGAGGAGAGGGGAGGAGTAGACGTCAGTGTCGAGTACAGGAGAGGATAGGAAGGGTAGGAGAGGAGAGAAGGGAGATGGTAGAGAGGAGAGGAGAGGAGATGGTAGGAGAAGAGTTGGGGGGAGAAGAGGAGAGAGAGGAGAGGAGATGGTAGAGAGGAGAATAGAGGAGAGGAGAGTTGGGGGAGGAGAGGAGAATAGAGAGAGGAGAGGAGAGTTGGGGGGAGGAGTGGGAGGAGAGGAGAGTTGGGGGAGGAGAGGAGAGGTGAAGCAAGGAGAGGAGAGGAGGAGAGGAGATGGTAGGAGAGTGAGAATAGAGGAGAGGAGAGTTAGGGAGAGAGGAGAGTTGGGGGGAGGAGAGGGAGAGGAGAGGTGAAGAAGTAAGGAGAGTAAAGGAGGAGAGGAGTAGAGGTCAGAGTGTCGAGTACAGGAGAAGGACTGACAGATGGAGGCTTGGGGAATGAACTAGCAACTAAATAATGAATACATCTCTCCCTCTCTCTGTGTACAAGTACACTGTGCTAGGTAGATAAGTTTATCTGTGTCAGCACCTGGTGCTCTGTGCCATCTGTGACTGTGTGAAGAGAGCAGAGAGCTGTGTTCTGTTTCACTATCTTGGGGGGGAGTTTCTGCTTTCTGTCGGTTCACTGTTAGAACACTGGCCACTGACTACAGTTGTTGTCCATTTCACTGGTGAATGTGCAAAGCTCACTGGTGTCCTTGACTAGACCTCTTCCCCACTAATTGTACACACATCAAGTCCTTGATGTGACGGGTTGAATCAGGTGTACTTATACAGTTACCAGCAACGACTACCATTGAGAAACGCTGATGAACAAACAGTATGACCCAAGTGTCGTTCTTACGCGTGTAGTGAGATGTACCCAACAAGGGTTCATGTCCAGTTCATGTTACAGTAGATGGTGTTTGATTTAACTTCCACCGGTGACCCTTTTCCAGAACACGACACACTGACTGTGGACTACAGGAAAAAGAGGACCGAGCCATCCCCATTCTCATCGACGGGGCTGTAGTGGAGCAGGTCGAAAGAGCTTCAAGTTCCTTGGTGTCCACATCACCAACAAACTAACATGGTCCAAACACACCAAGACAGTCGGGAAGAGGGCGCGACAAAACCTATTCCCCCTCAGGAGAATGAAAAGATTTGGCATTGGTCCTCAGATCCTCAAAAGGTTCTACAGCTGCACCATCGAGAGCATCCTGACTGGTTGCATCACTGCCTGGAATTGCAAACTGCCTCGGCCTCCGACCGCAAGACACTACAGGGGGTAGTGGTATGACCCAGTACATCACCGGGGCAAAGCTTCCTGCCATCCAGGACCTCTACACCAGGCGGTGT
This sequence comes from Oncorhynchus tshawytscha, assembly GCF_018296145.1. Taxonomy (NCBI): domain Eukaryota; kingdom Metazoa; phylum Chordata; class Actinopteri; order Salmoniformes; family Salmonidae; genus Oncorhynchus; species Oncorhynchus tshawytscha. The sequence goes on from NW_024608900.1 coordinate 88,718, forward strand.
CAGAGGAAGGACCTAAACATTGTCAAAGACTCCAGCCACCCTGGATCATAGACTGTCTTCTCTGCTACCACACGGCAAGCAGTACCGGAGCGCCAAGTCTAGGTCCAAGTGGCTTCTAAACAGCTTCTACCCCCAAGCCATAAGACTCAGAACACCTAATCAAATGGCTACTCAGACTAATTGCATTGCTCTTTACACCACTGCTACTCTCTGTTATTATCTATATGTCACTTTTTAATAACTCTATCTACATGTACATATTACTCAATTACTCGACTAACCGGTGCCCCGCATATTGACTCTATACCGGTACTATAGCCTCCACATTGACTCTGAACCGGTACCCCCCTGTATATAGCCTCCACATTGACTCTGTATCAGTACCCCCCTGTATATAGCCTCCACATTGA